>NC_080378.1:34485783-34703773 GCF_014773155.1 Arachis stenosperma
ACATAAGCATAAAATTTTCGAAAAACAGAAAATAAGAACAAGGAGATTAAAGAACGGTCCACCTTAGTGATGGCGGCTTGTTCTTCCTTTTGAAGGTCTATGGAGTGCTTGAGCTCCTCATGTCTCTTCCTTGTCTTGTTGCTCCTCTCTCATGATTCTTTGATCTTCTCTAATTTCATGGAGGAGGATCTCTTGTTTGCTCCATCCTTTTCTTAGTGATGGGTTTGAGGTCATGCCTTCTCAGTTGAACCGGCTTCCCTCTTGAATTTCTCTTCCATTGGGCGCCTTCACAGATATCTATGAGGACTTGGTCCAACCTTTGATCAAAGTTGACCCTTCTTCATGGCCACAACTTCATAGAAGTGGTCTTGATGCACCCTTGAGATGAATCTCTCCATCTCCCATGACTCGGAGGTGGAAGCTTTTGCCTTCCCTTTCCTCTTTCTAGAGGTTTTTCCGGCCTTGGATGCCATAAATGGTTATGGAAAAACAAAAAGCAATGCTTTTACCACACCAAACTTAAAAGGTTTGCTCGTCCTCGAGCAAAAGAAGAAAGAAGAGAGTAGAAGAAGAAGAAATGAGGAAGAAGGGAATGGCTATGTGTTCGGCCAAAGAGGGGGAGAAGTGGTGTTTAGGTTGTGTGAAAATGAAGGGGTGAAGAAGGGTATATATAGGAGAGGGGGGCTTCATGGTTCGGTCATGTGTGGGTGGGTTTGGGAGGGGAAGTGGTTTGAATTTGAATGGTGAGGTAGGTGGGGTTTTATGAAGAGGTATTAAGGTGATTGGTGAATGGGTGAAGAAGAGAGAGGGTGGTGGGGTTGGTGGGCGTCTTGTGGGGTCCACAGGTCCTTAGGTGTCAAGGAAAAGTCATCCCTGCACTAAATGGCATTCAAAAACACGTTTTGAGCCAATTCTGGCGTTAAACGCCGGGCTGGTGCCCATTTCTGGCGTTTAACGCCAGGTTTTTGCCCTTTCCTGGCGTTTAACGCCAGTCTGGTGCCCCTTTCTGGCGTTAAACGCCCAGAATGGTGCCAGACTGGGCGTTAAACGCCCAACTGCTAGCCTCACTGGCGTTTAAACGCCAGTGAGTTCTTTCTCCAGGGTGTGCTGTTTTTTTTTCCTGTTTTTCATTCTGTTTTTGCTTTTTCAATTGATTTTGTGACTTCTCATGATCATCAACCTACAAAATAAAATAAAATAACAAAGGAAAATATATAAAATATAACATTGGGTTGCCTCCCAACAAGCGCTTCTTTAATGTCAGTAGCTTGACAGAGGAGGGCTCTCATGGAGCCTCACAGATACTCAGAGCAATGTTGGAACCTCCCAACACCAAACTTAGAGTTTGAATGTGGGGGTTCAACACCAAACTTAGAGTTTGGTTGTGGCCTCCCAACACCAAATTTAGAGTTTGACTGTGGGGGCTCTATCTGTCTCTGATTTGAGAGAAGCTCTTCATGCTTCCTCTCCATGGTGATAGAGGGATATCCTTGAGCCTTAAACACATAGGATTTTTCATTCACTTGAATGATCAGTTCACCTCCATCAACATCAATCACAGCCTTTGCTGTGGCTAGGAAGGGTCTGCCAAGGATGATAGATTCATCCATGCACTTCCCAGTCTCTAGGACTATGAAATCAGCAGGGGTGTAATGGTCTTCAATCTTCACCAAAACATCCTCTACAAGTCCATGAGCTTGTTTTCTTGAGTTGTCTGCCATCTCTAGTGAGATTCTTGCAGCTTGTACCTCAAAGATCCCTAGCTTCTCCATTACAGAGAGAGGCATGAGGTTTACACTTGACCCTAAGTCACACAGAGCCTTCTTGAAGGTCATGGTGCCTATGGTACAAGGAATTGAAAACTTCCCAGGATCTTGTTTCTTTTGAGGTAATTTCTGCCTAGACAAGTCATCCAGTTCTTTGGTGAGCAAAGGAGGTTCATCCTCCCAAGTCTCATTTCCAAATAACTTGTCATTTAGCTTCATGATTGCTCCAAGGTATTTAGCAACTTGCTCTTCAGTGACATACTCATCCTCTTCAGAGGAGGAATACTCATCAGAGCTCATGAAAGGCAGAAGTAAGTCCAATGGAATCTCTATGGTCTCATTTTGAGCCTCAGATTCCCATGGTTCCTCATTAGGGAACTCAGTGGAAGCTAGTGCACGTCCATTGAGGCCTTCCTCAGTGGCGTTCACTGCCTCTCCTTCCTCTCCAAATTCGGCCATGTTGATGGCCTTGCACTCTCCTTTTGGATTTTCTTCTGTATTGCTTGGGAGAGTACTAGGAGGGAGTTCAGTAATTTTCTTACTCAGCTGTCCCACTTGTGCCTCCAAATTCCTAATGGAGGACCTTGTTTTAGTCATGAAACTTTTAGTGGTTTTGATTAGATCAGAGACCATGGTTGCTAAGTCAGAGGGGTTCTGCTTAGAATTCTCTGTCTGTTGCTGAGAAGATGATGAAAAAGGCTTGCTATTGCTAAACCTGTTTCTTCCACCATTATTGTTGTTAAAACCTTGTTGAGGTCTTTCTTGATTCTTCCATGAGAAATTTGGGTGATTTCTCCATGAAGAATTATAGGTGTTTCCATAGGGTTCTCCTAGGTAATTCACCTCTTCCATTGAAGGGTTCTCAGGATCATAGGCTTCTTCTTCAGATGAAGCATCCTTAGTACTGCTTGGTGCATTTTGCATTCCAGACAGACTTTGAGAGATCAAATTGACTTGTTGAGTCAATATCTTGTTCTGAGCCAAAATGGCATTCAGAGCATCAATCTCAAGAACTCCTTTCTTCTGATTAGTCCCATTGTTCACAGGATTCCTTTCAGAAGTGTACATGAATTGGTTATTTGCAACCATTTCAATCAGCTCTTGAGCTTCTGTAGGTGTCTTCTTCAGATGAAGAGATCCTCCAGCAGAGCTATCCAAAGACATCTTGGATAGTTCAGAGAGACCATCATAGAAAATACCTATGATGCTCCATTCAGAAAGCATGTCAGAAGGACATTTTCTGATCAATTGTTTGTATCTTTCCCAAGCTTCATAGAGGGATTCTCCATCCTTCTGTCTGAAGGTTTGGACTTCCACTCTAAGCTTACTCAATTTTTGAGGTGGAAAGAACTTTGCCAAGAAGGCATTGACTAGCTTTTCCCATGAGTTCAGGCTTTCTTTAGGTTGTGAGTCCAACCATGTCCTAGCTCTGTCTCTTACAACAAAAGGGAATAGTATAAGTCTGTAGACCTCAGGGTCAACCCCATTAGTCTTGACAGTGTCACAGATTTGCAAGAACTCAGCTAAGAACTGATGAGGATCTTCCAATGGAAGTCCATGGAACTTGCAATTCTGTTGCATTAGAGAAACTAATTGAGGCTTAAGCTCAAAGTTGTTTGCTCCAATGGCAGGGATAGAGATGCTTCTCCCATAAAAGTTGGGAGTAGGTGCAGTAAAGTCACCTAGCACCTTCCTTGCATTGTTGGCATTATTGTTGTTTTCGGCTGCCATGTGTTCTTCTTCTTTGAAGATTTCTGTTAGGTCCTCTACAGAGAGTTGTGCTTTGGCTTCTCTTAGCTTTCGCTTCAAGGTCCTTTCAGGTTCAGGATTAGCCTCAACAAGAATGCTTTTGTCTTTGCTCCTGCTCATATGAAAGAGAAGAGAACAAGAAAATGTGGAATCCTCTATGTCACAGTATAGAGATTTCCTTTAGGTGTCAGAGGAAAAGAAAAGTAGAAGACAGAAGTAGAAAATTCAAACTTATCAAAGAAGATGAAGTTCGAATTTTGCATTAAGGAATAGTGTTAGTCCATAAATAGAAGGATGTGAGAAGAAGGGAAGTAATTTTCGAAAATTAAGTAAAAGATTTTGAAAACATTTTGAAAAACACTAATTAATTTTCGAAAATAAGAGTGGGAAAGAAATCAAGTGATTTTTGAAAAAGATTTTGAAATTAGAAGTCAAAAAGATTTGATTGAAAACTATTTTGAAAAAGATGAGGTTAAGAAGATATGATTGGTTTTAAAAATTAATGACTTGCCTAACAAGAAAAGATATGATTCAAACATTAAACCTTTCTCAACAGAAAAGGCAACAAATTTGAGATGTTCAATCAAATCATTAATTGTTAGTAAGTATCTTTGAAAAAGGAAAGAAATTGATTTTGAAAACATTTGATTGAAAGGATATGATTTGAAAAAGATTTGATTTTGAAAAACTTTGAAAACTTGAAAAAAATTGATTTGAAAACAAAATCTTCCCCCTTGTGCCATCCTGGCGTTAAACGCCCAGAATGGTGCACATTCTGGCGTTTAACGCCCAAAACTCTACCCTTTTGGGCGTTAAACGCCCAGCCAGGCACCCTGGCTGGCGTTTAAACGCCAGTCTGTCTTCTTCACTGGGCAATTTTGAATGCCCAGCTTTTTCTGTATAATTCCTCTGCAGTATGTTCTGAATCTTCAATTCTCTGTATTATTGACTTGAAAAGACACAAATTAAAAATATTTTTGGATTTTTAATAATGAGGAATAATCAAAAT
Organism: Arachis stenosperma; assembly: GCF_014773155.1. Classification (NCBI taxonomy): domain Eukaryota; kingdom Viridiplantae; phylum Streptophyta; class Magnoliopsida; order Fabales; family Fabaceae; genus Arachis; species Arachis stenosperma. The sequence goes on from NC_080378.1 coordinate 34,490,308, forward strand.
GCAACTAAAATCAAATAACAATGCATGCAAGACACCAAACTTAGCAGTTTGTATACTATTGACACTACAAAATGAAAATGTATATAACAAAACACTCAAGTCAAGAGAATTCAAAGATCAAAACAAGGAAATCATCAAGAACAACTTGAAGATTAATGAAGACACATGCATAAATTCGAAAAATGCAAGAAGAACATGCAATTGACACCAAACTTAAGATGAGACACTAGACTTAAACAAGAAATATTTTTGGTTTTTATGATTTTGTAATTTTTTTGGTTTTTTCGAAAATTAGGTGAAAAGGAAAATAAAGGTATCAAAATTCTTAATGAGAATTCCAGGAATCATGCAATGTTAGTCTAAAGCTTCAGTCTAAAGGAATTAGACATGGCTAGCCAAGCTTTAGCAAGACATTGCATTCAAGAGCTAAATTGATGAGGATCAATCAGCTTTGGTGATGATAAGAACATCACCTTGAAACACTAGAATTCATTCTTAAGAACTCTGAAAAAAAAATACCTAATCTAAGCAACAAGATGAACCGTCAGTTGTCCATACACAAACAATCCCCGGCAACGGCGCCAAAAACTTGGTGGGCGAAATCGTGATCACTACAACTTCGCACAACTAACCAGCAAGTGCACTGGGTCGTCCAAGTAATAAACCTTACGCGAGTAAGGGTCGATCCCACGGAGATTGTTGGTATGAAGCAAGCTATGGTCACCTTGTAAATCTTAGTCAGGCAGACTCAAATGGGTATAGATGATGAATAAAACATAAAGATAAAGATAGAGATACTTATGTAATTCATTGGTAGGAATTTCAGATAAGCGAATGGAGATGCTTGGTCCCTTCCGTCTCTCTGCTTTCCTACTGTCTTCATCCAATCCTTCTTACTCCTTTCCATGGCAAGCTGTATGCAAGGGTTTTACCGTTGTCAGTGGCTACCTCCCATCCTCTCAGTGGAAATGTTCAACGCACCCTGTCACGGCACGGCTATCCATCTGTCGGTTCTTAATCAGGCCGGAATAGAATCCAGTGATTCTTTTGCGTATGTCACTAACGCCCCGCCTTCAGGAGTTTGAAGCACTTCACAGTCATTCAATCATTGAATCCTACTCAGAATACCACAGACAAGGTTTAGACCTTCCGGATTCTCTTGAATGCCGCCATCAGTTCTAGCTTATACCACGAAGATTCCGGTTAAAGAATCCAAGAGATATCCACCCAATCTAAGGTAGAACGGAGGTGGTTGTCAATCACACGTTCATAGGTGAGAATGATGATGAGTGTCACGGATCATCACATTCATCAAGTTGAAGAACAAGTGATATCTTGGAACAAGAACAAGCGGAATTGAATAGAAGAACAATAGTAATTGCATTAATACTCGAGGTACAGCAGAGCTCCACACCTTAATCTATGGTGTGTAGAAACTCCACCGTTGAAAATACATAAGAACAAGAGTGATCATTGGTTTCGGCCCCAGAGAGGGAGCCAGAAGAACCAAGATGAAAATACAATAGTAAAAGGTCCTACTTATAGGGAACTAGTAGCCTAAGGATTACAAAGATGAGTAAATGACATAAAAATCCACTTCCGGACCCACTTGGTATGTGCTTGGGCTGAGCAATGAAGCATTTTTCGTGTAGAGACTCTTCTTGGAGTTAAACGCCAGCTTTTATGCCAGTTTGGGCGTTTAACTCCCATTTTGGTGCCAGTTCCGGCGTTTAACGCTGGGAAATCTGAAGGTGACTTTGGACGCCGGTTTGGGCCATCAAATCTTGGGCAAAGTATGGACTATCATATATTGCTGGAAAGCCCAGGATGTCTACTTTCCAACGCCGTTGAGAGCGCGCCAATTGGGCTTCTGTAGCTCCAGAAAATCCACTTCGAGTGCAGGGAGGTCAGAATCTAACAGCATCTGCAGTCCTTTTCAGTCTCTGAATCAGATTTTTGCTCAGGTCCCTCAATTTCAGCCAGAAAATACCTGAAATCACAGAAAAATACACAAACTCATAGTAAAGTCCAGAAAAGTGAATTTTAACTAAAAACTAATAAAAATATACTAAAAACTAACTAAATTCTACTAGAAACATACTAAAAACAATGCCAAAAAGCGTACAAATTATCCGCTCATCAGGCGCATAATGGAGGAAGCAAGCATTGCCCTCCACAAGGGCAGACTGCCCTCTAGGAGGGCAACATAAGGAAACAAGGCTTGAAGAGGCAACTCTGCCCTGCCCACGACAAGGGCAGAGCACAAAATTGTGCCTTGGATCAAAGAAGAGAAAAACCTTGCCCTGCCCTCCACAAGGGCAGTATCGGGCCTTCATGGAAAATAAATCAAAAAAAAAAGCCTACCAATGCTTGCCACAAGAATCGAACACGGCACAATGAGGAAGCAAGGAACTAGGCCTCATTATGGTGCCAAGAAAGCCAAGGAAAAATAGTAGCGTGTGCATCGGCCAAGTCTCGAACACGGGACTTCAATTTGGAAACACTGCCCTGCCCTCCGCGAGGGCAGGGCAGCATTTTGTTGTGGCACGCACAGACACACCAAACTGGCGCACCAAGGGACGGTTCGGCAGCACCAGCAGCACGCACAGGCACCAAACTGGCGCACCAGAAATTTCTGCCCTGCCCTCCCCGAGGGCAGGGCAGCATCCTGTGCACCAAACTCGCACACCACGCTCGCACCAAAGCCGCACGCATCAATTTTCTGCCCTGCCCTCCACAAGGGCAGGGCAGCCTCCTGGAAGCTAGTTTTCATGGGCCAAAAATTGAATTAAAAATCCAATTTAATTCATTTCTTCACCAAATCAAAAGCCCATCCAAACCCCAAGATCCAAGAATAGAAAGTGTATAAATAGGAGCTAGTTTGATGTAATTAGAACTTTTTACTTGACTTTTGAATTTTGCACTTTCTTTGGAGCTTTGAATTTCACAACCTTTCTTTGAGAGACTTGACCGAGATTTCAGAGAATTAGGGAGGAGAATTGATCTCTCTTCTTCCTCGTTCTTACTTGAGCAATTCTACTTTTCTTGTTTGAATCTTGGGTGTTAAGAATTGAGGAAATTCTGTCTCAATCTCCACTCAATAGCTCTTTAATTTTTCTTCTGCATAATTGAATCCATTTACATTCCCTTTACTGCTTCTTCTTCAATTTCTTGTCAATTGCTTTGAGAACTTGGATCTGGGAAGGCAATTGAGATCTAGGCTTTGCTACCTAGTCTCTGGAGTCCTGAGATCCCAATTCCTTTTGGTTCTTCTGTGAACCTTTGCTGCACTTAATTTCCTTACTGTTTGAGTTCTAATTGCTTCTAATTCAATTTCTGCTCTATTAATTGCTGCAATTCAATTTCTCTTTGCTTAGATTCTGAAATCCCAGTCCTCAAATCCCTTTTACATTCAAGCAATTTATATTCCTTGCATTTTAAGTTACTGCAATTTACATTTCTTGCACTTTAAGTTTCAGTCATTTACTTTCTTGTTCTTTAAGATTCAGCAAGTTTACTTTCCTGCTCTTTAATTTACTGCAATTCTCCCCTCTCCCTTTACATTCCAAGCAATTTAGCTTCTGTTAAATACAAACCACTCAACCAAAACTTGATTCGCTCGACTAAATCAACCACTGAACTAAAATTGCTCAATCCTTCAATCCCTGTGGGATCGACCTCACTCATGTGAGTTATTATTACTTGATGCGACCCGGTACACTTGCCGGTGAGTTTTGTGTCGGATCATTTTCCGCACATCAAGGCATAAGGCCAGCTACCTGAAACGCATCAACGGAGGCATGAAGCGCATGGGGTAAGGCGTGAAGCACATGAAGGAGAGGCAGCCCCTAGAGGTGAGGTTGGGGCTGCGTGAGGCACACCCAAGGCCATGAGAGGCACAGCATCAGCTGCGTGAGGCGCACCAAGTAGTGCGTGAGGCGCAAGAGTTAAGGGTGATCACTGGGAGTGGACTTGGATGCTCATTCTATCCTTGTCTTGCTTGTTGCTATTGCTTGCTCTTCTTATAAAATCTCCTTTCTCTTTAGTGCTATGGTTGTTTGCTCCTTTTTCTCTTTATTCTTGTTCATTTTCAACACTTTTCTACACATACCAAAGCTCAAAGCAACTTCAAGAAATATTAGTTATAAGCACTAAAATCTTAATTAAGAATAAAGAAATGACTAATCTTTATTAAAAGAAATACTAAAGAAAACAACTAAAGATACTCAGATATCACAACACCAAACTTAAGATCTTGCTTGTTCCCAAGCAAGAAAAGAACTATGCACAAAGAAGTCCTCTAAGTTGGAGTGGGTTGAAGAATTACTTGATATTTTAGTGAGTGAAGTGATTAAGTGACAATAGGGTAAACTTTGAATTGTGTGATCATGCATGGATTCCAGTGCTTGTTAGGCTTACAATTGAAAGTCTTAGAATGTAGGAATTTCATTCAGATGATATTATAGAGATCTTTTTATGTATTTTTATCTTGAAGATAGCTTTCCCTTTTCTTTCATTTGGTGCTTTGCACCTTGAGCTTAACTGTGATTCTAAATATTTTGTCTCAAGATTTTCTCGATACAGAAACACCATAAGCACTTAACTGGAAAACTCTTTGAGTCCGTGCTTCTTTTTATTCTTCCCATTCATTGGTGCTCAGAGCCTTTAGCTTCTCTTTTATGAGGATTATACGCACTTGGTTTTGACTCTAGATGTTTGGTGCACGAAATTGTGATCACTACAACTTCGCACAACTAACCAGCAAGTGTACTGGGTCGTCCAAGTAATAAACCTTACGCGAGTAAGGGTCGATCCCACAGAGATTGTTGGTATGAAGCAAGCTATGGTCACCTTGTAAATCTTAGTCAGGCAGACTCAAATGGGTATAGATGATGAATGAAACATAACGATAAAGATAGAGATACTTATGCAATTCATTGGTAAGAACTTCAGATAAGCGAATGGAGATGCTTTGTCCCTTCCGTCTCTCTGCTTTCCTACTGTCTGCATCCAATCCTTCTTACTCCTTTCCATGGCAAGCTTATGCAAGGGTTTCACCATTGTCAGTGGCTACCTCCCATCCTCTCAGTGGAAATGTTCAACTCACCCTGTCACGGCACGGCTATCCATCTGTCGGTTCTCAATCAGGCCGGAATAGAATCCAGTGATTCTTTTGCGTCTGTCACTAACGCCCCGCCCTCAGGAGTTTGAAGCACGTCACAGTCATTCAATCATTGAATCCTACTCAGAATACCACAGACAAGGTTAGACCTTCCGGATTCTCTTGAATGCCGCCATCAGTTCTTGCCTATACCACGAAGACTCTGATCTCACGGAATGGCTGGCTCGTTTGTCAGGCGAGCGCTCGGTTGTCAGGCGATCAACCATGCATCGTGTATCAGGAATCCAAGAGATATTCACTCAATCTAAGGTAGAACGGAGGTGGTTGTCAGTCACATGTTCATAGGTGAGAATGATGATGAGTGTCACAGATCATCCCATTCATCAAGTTGAAGAACAAGTGATATCTTGGAACAAGAACAAGCTGAATTGAATAGAAGAACAATAGTAATTGCATTAATACTCGAGGTACAGCAGAGCTCCACACCTTAATCTATGGTGTGTAGAAACTCCACCGTTGAAAATACATAAGAACAAGGTCTAGGCATGGCCGTGAGGCCAGCCCCCTAAAGAGGGTTCAATCATAAAAACATGATCAAAAGATGATCTAGAGATCTAAAGTGATCAAAAGATGAAAATACAATAGTAAAAGGTCCTATTTATAGGGAACTAGTAGTTTAAGAATTACAAAGATGAGTAAATGACATAAAAATCCACTTCCGGGCCCACTTGGTGTGTGCTTGGGCTGAGCATTGAAGCATTTTCGTGTAGAGACTCTTCTTGGAGTTAAACGCCAGCTTTTATGCCAGTTTGGGCGTTTAACTCCCATTTTGGTGCCAGTTCCGGCGTTTAACGCTGGGAAATCTGAAGGTGACTTTGGACGCCGGTTTGGGCCATCAAATCTTGGGCAAAATATGGACTATCATATATTGCTGGAAAGCCCAGGATGTCTACTTTCCAACGCCGTTGAGAGCGCGCCAATTGGGCTTCTGTAGCTCCAGAAAATCCACTTCGAGTGCAGGGAGGTCAGAATCCAACAGCATCTGCAGTCCTTTTCAGTCTCTGAATCAGATTTTTGCTCAGGTCCCTCAATTTCAGCCAGAAAATACCTGAAATCACAGAAAAACACACAAACTCATAGTAAAGTCTAGAAAAGTGAATTTTAACTAAAAACTAATAAAAATATACTAAAAACTCAACCAAATATACTAAAAACATACAAAAAACAATGCCAAAAAGCGTACAAATTATCCGCTCATCACAACACCAAACTTAAATTGTTGCTTGTCCTCAAGCAACTGAAAATCAAATAAGATAAAAAGAAGAGAATATACTATAGACTCCAAATTATCAATGAAACTTAGCTCCAAATTAGATGAGCGGGACTAGTAGCTTTTTGCCTCCGAACAGTTTTGGCATCTCACTTTATCCTTTGAAATTCAGAATGATTGGCTTCTTTAGGAACTCAGAATCCAGATAGTGTTATTGATTCTCCTAGTTAAGTATGATGATTCTTGAACACAGCTACTTATTGAGTCTTGGCCGTGGCCCAAAGCACTCTGTCTTCCAGTATTACCACCGGATACATACATGCCACAGACACATAATTGGGTGAACCTTTTCAGATTGTGACTCAGCTTTGCTAGATTCCCCAATTAGAGGTGTCCAGGGTTCTTAAGCACACTCTTTTTGCCTTGGATCACAACTTTATTTCTTTCTTTTTCTTTCTTTTCTCTTTCTCCCTTTCTCTTTCTCTTTTTTTTTCGTTCTTCTTTTTTTTCTTTTTTTTTGTATTCACTGCTTTTTCTTGCTTCAAGAATCATTTTTATGATTTTTCAGATCCTCAGTAACATGTCTCTTTTTTCATCATTCTTTCAAGAGCCAACATTCATGAACCACAAATTCAAAAGACATATGCACTGTTTAAGCATACATTCAGAAAACAAAAAGTATTGTCACCACATCAAACTAATTAAGCTAGTTTTAAAGATGAATTCGAAATCCTGTACTTCTTGTTCTTTTGTGATAAAAACAGTTTTCATTTAAGAAAGGTGATGGATTCATAGGACATTCATAACTTTAAGGCATAGACACTAAGACACTAATGATCATAAGACACAAACATAAATAAACATAAGCATTAATTTTTGAAAAACAGGAAAATAAAGAACAAGGAAATTAAAGAACGGGTCCAGCTTAGTGATGGCGGCTTGTTCTTCCTCTTGAAGGTCTTATGGAGTGCTTGAGCTCCTCAATGTCTCTTCCTTGCCTTTGTTGCTCCTCTCTCGTGATTCTTTGATCTTCTCTAATTTCATGGAGGAGGATGGAATGTTCTTGGTGCTCCACCCTTAGTTGTCCCATGTTGGAACTCAATTCTCCTAGGGAGGTATTTAGTTGCTCCCAATAGTTTTGTTGAGGAAAGTGCATCCCTTGAGGCATCTCAGGGATTTCATGATGAGTGGGGTCTCTTGTTTGCTCCATCCTTTTCTTAGTGATGGGCTTGAGGTCATGCCTTCTCAGTTGTACCGGCTTTCCTCTTGAATCTCTCTTCCATTGAGTGCCCTCTTCACAAATGTCTGTGAGGACTTGGTCCAACCTTTGATCAAAGTTGACCCTTTTTGAGTTTGAAAGGGACCTCATGGATCACCTTCTTCATGGCCACAACTTCATAGAAGTGGTCTTGATGCACCCTTGAGATGAATCTCTCCATCTCCCATGACTCGGAGGTAAAAGCTTTTGCCTTCTCTTTCCTCTTTCTAGAGGTTTCTCCGGCCTTGGATGCCATAAATGGTAATGGAAAAACGAAAAGCAATGCTTTTACCACACCAAACTTAAAAGGTTTGCTCGTCCTCGAGCAAAAGAAGAAAGAATAGAGGAGAAGAAGAAGAAAATGGAGGAGATGGAGGAGGTTGTGTGGTTCGGCCAAAAGGGGGAAGAAGTAGTGTTTAGGGTGTGTGAAAATGAAGGAGTGAAGATGGGTTTATATAGGGGTGAAGGGAGGGGTAGGGTTCGGCCATTATGGGTGGGTTTGGGAGGGAAAGTGGTTTGAATTTGAATGGTAAGGTAGGTGGGGTTTTATGAAGGATGGATGTGAGTGGTGAAGAGAAGATGGGATTTGATAGGTGAAGGGTTTTTGGGGAAGAGGTATTGAGGTGATTGGTGAATGGGTGAAGAAGAAAGAGGGTGGTGGGGTTGGTGGGGATCCTGTGGGGTCCACAGATCCTGAGGTGTCAAGGAAAAGTCATCCCTGCACCAAATGGCATGCAAAAATGCGTTTTGAGCCAATTCTGGCATTAAACGCCGGGCTGGTGCCCATTTCTGGCGTTTAACGCCAGGTTCTTGCCCTTTCCTGGCATTTAACGCCAGTCTGGTGCCCCTTTCTGGCGTTAAACGCCCAGAATGGTGCCAGACTGGGCGTTAAACGCCCATCTGCTAGCCTTACTGGCGTTTAAACGCCAGTAGGTTCTTCCTCCAGGGTGTGCTGTTTTTCTTCCTGTTTTTCATTCTGTTTTTGCTTTTTCAATTGATTTTGTGACTTCTCATGATCATCAACCTACAGAAAACATAAAATAACAAAGGAAAATAGATAAAATATAACATTGGGTTGCCTCCCAACAAGCGCTTTTTTAATGTCAGTAGCTTGACAGAGGGCTCTCATGGACCCTCACAAATGCTCAGAGCAATGTTGGAACCTCCCAACACCAAACTTAGAGTTTGAATGTGGGGGTTCAACACCAAACTTAGAGTTTGGTTGTGGCCTCCCAACACCAAACTTAGAGTTTGACTGTGGGCGCTCTGTTTGGCTTTGATTTGAGAGAAGCTCTTCATGCTTCCTCTCCATGGTGACAGAGGGATATCCTTGAGCCTTAAACACAAAGGATTCTTCATTCACTTGAATGATCAGTTCACCTCCATCAACATCAATCACAGCCTTAGCTGTGGCTAGGAAGGGTCTGCCAAGGATGATGGATTCATCTATGCACTTCCCAGTCTCTAGGACTATGAAATCAGCAGGGATGTAATGGTCTTCAATCTTCACCAAAACATCCTCTACAAGTCCATAAGCTTATTTTCTTGAATTGTCTGCCATCTCTAGTGAGATTCTTGCAGCTTGTACCCCAAAGATCCCTAGCTTCTCCATTACAGAGAGAGGCATGAGGTTTACACTTGACCCTAAGTCACACAGAGCCTTCTTGAAGGTCATGGTGCCTATGGTACAAGGTATGGAGAACTTCCCAGGGTCCTGCCTCTTTTAAGGTAATTTCTGCCTAGACAAGTCATCCAATTCTTTGGTGAGCAAAGGGGGTTCATCCTCCCAAGTCTCATTTCCAAATAACTTGTCATTTAGCTTCATGATTGCTCCAAGGTATTTAGCAACTTGCTCTTCAGTGACATACTCATCCTCTTCAGAGGAGGAATACTCATCACAGCTCATGAAAGGCAGAAGCAAGTCCAATGGAATCTCTATGGTCTCATTTTGAGCCTCAGATTCCCATGGTTCCTCATTGGGAACTCAGTGGAGGCCAGTGGACGTCCATTGAGGTCTTCCTCAGTGGCGTTCACTGCCACTCCTTCCTCTCCAAATTCGGCCATGTTGATGGCCTTGCACTCTCCTTTTGGATTTTCTTCTGTATTGCTTGGGAGAGTAGTAGGAGGGAGGAGTTCAGTAACTTTCTTGCTCAGCTGTCCCACTTGTGCCTCCAAATTCCTAATGGAGGACCTTGTTTCAGTCATGAAACTTTGAGTGGTTTTGATTAGATCAGAGACCATGGTTGCTAAGTCAGAGTGGTTCTGCTTAGAATTCTCTGTCTGTTGCTGAGAATATGATGGAAAAGGCTTGCCATTGCTAAACCTGTTTCTTCCACCATTATTGTTGTTGAAACCTTGTTGAGGTCTCTGTTGATCCTTCCATGAGAGATTTGGATGATTTCTCCATGAAGAATTATAGGTGTTTCCATAGGGTTCTCCCATGTAATTCACCTCTTCCATTGAAGGGTTCTCAGGATCATAAGCTTCTTCTTCAGACGAAGCATCCTTAGTACTGCTTGGTGCATTTTGCATTCCAGACAGACTTTGAGAAATCAAATTGACTTGTTGAGTCAATATCTTGTTCTGAGCCAGAATGGCATTCAGAGTATCAATCTCAAGAACTCCTTTCTTCTGATTTGTCCCATTGTTCACAGGATTCCTTTCAGAAGTGTACATGAATTGGTTATTTGCAACCATTTCAATTAGTTCTTGAGCTTCTGTAGGCGTCTTCTTCAGATGAAGAGATCCTCCAGCAGAGCTATCCAATGACATCTTGGACAGTTCAGAGAGACCATCATAGAAAATACCTATGATGCTCCATTCAGAAAGCATGTCAGAGGGACATTTTCTGATCAATTGTTTGTATCTTTCCCAAGCTTCATAGAGGGATTCTCCTTCCTTCTGTCTGAAGGTTTGGACTTCCACTCTAAGCTTACTCAATTTTTGAGGTGGAAAGAACTTTGCCAAGAAGGCATTAACTAGCTTTTCCTAAGAGTTCAGGCTTTCTTTAGGTTGTGAGTCCAACCATGTCCTAGCTCTGTCTCTTACAGCAAAAGGGAATAGCATAAGTCTGTAGACCTCAGGGTTAACCCCATTAGTCTTGACAGTGTCACAGATTTGCAAGAATTCAGCTAAAAACTGATGAGGATCTTCCAATGGAAGTCCATGGAACTTGCAATTCTGTTGCATTAGAGAAACTAATTGAGGCTAAAGCTCAAAGTTGTTTGCTCCAATGGCAGGGATAGAGATGCTTCTCCCATAGAAGTCGGGAGTAGGTGCAGTAAAGTCACCCAGCACCTTCCTTGCATTGTTTGCATTGTTGTTGTTTTCGGCTGCCATGTCTTCTTCTTTGAAGATTTCTGTTAGGTCCTCTACAGAGAGTTGTGCCTTAGCTTCTCTTAGCTTTCGCTTCAAGGTCCTTTCAGGTTCAGGGTCAGCTTCAACAAGAATGCCTTTGTCTTTGTTCCTGCTCATATGAAAGAGAAGAGAACAAGAAAATGTGGAATCCTCTATGTCACAGTATAGAGATTCCTTGAGGTGTCAGAGAAGAAGAAAATTAAGAAGGAAGAGGTAGAAGAATTCGAACTTAATCAGATAGAGTTCGAATTGTGCATTGAGAAGGAGTGGTACTCCATAAATAGAAGGATGTGAGAAGAGGGGAAGAAAGTTTCGAAAATTAAGTGAAAGATTTTGAAAATATTTTGAAAAACTTTAATTGATTTTCGAAAACCAAGAGTGGGAAAGAAATCAAGTAATTTTTGAAAAAGATTTTGAAATTAGAAATTAAAAAGATATGATTGAAAACTATTTTGAAAAAGATGTGATTAAAAAGATTTGATTGAAAAGTTATGGTTTTAAAAAGATATGATTGAAAAGATATGATTTGAAAATAATTTAAAAAAAATTTGATTTTAAAAATTAATGACTTGCCTAACAAGAAAAGATATGATTCAAACATTAAACCTTTCTCAACAGAAAAGGCAACATACTTGAAATGTTCAATCAAATCATTAATTGTTAGCAAGTATCTTTGAAAAAGGAAAGAAATTGATTTTGAAAAAGATTTGATTGAGAAGATATGATTTGGAAAAGATTTGATTTTGAAAAATTTTGAAAACTTGGAAAAAAATTGATTTGAAAACAAAATCCTCCCCCTTGTGCCATCCTGGCGTTAAACGCCCAGAATGGTGCACATTCTGGCGTTTAACGCCCAATGCACCACCTTTTTGGGCGTTAAACGCCCAACCAGGCACCCTGGCTGGCGTTTAAATGCCAGTCTGTCCTTCTTCACATTTTTCTGTGTAATTCCTCTGCTGCATGTTCTGAATCTTCAGTTCCCTGTACTATTGACTTGAAAATAGAACCAAGATCAAATAAACAATGCATGCAAGACACCAAACTTAAAATAAGACACTAGACTCTGATGTGTGGAAAACGATCCAATACAAAACTCACCGGCAAGTGTACCGGGTCGCATCAAGTAATAATAACTCACATGAGTGAGGTCGATCCCACAGGGATTGAAGGATTGAGCAATTTTAGTTTAGTGGTTGATTTAGTCAAGCGAATCAAGTTTTGATTGAGTGATATGTGTTTAACAGGAAGTAAATGACAGTAAATGTAAAGGGGGAAGGGAAAAGTGCAGTAAATTAAAGAATAGAATTGTAAATTTGCAGAATCTTAAAGAGCAAGAAAGTAAATGACTGAAACTTAAAGTGCAAGAAACTTAAATTGCAGTAACTTAAATGGCAAGAAAGATAAATGGCTTGAATATAAAAGGGAATTGAGGAATGGGATTGCAAGATCTAAACAAAGAAGAAGTAAATTGCAGCAATGGATTGAGCAGAAATTAAATCAGAAGCAAATATCATTCAAACAAAAAGAAAATAAAATGCAGTAAAGGTTCACAGAAGAACCCAAAATGAGTTGTGATCTCAGGACCCAAGGGCTTAGGTAGCAGAGCCTAAAACCCAATTTCCTTCCCAGATCTGAATTAACTAAGCAATTGACAGAAAATTAAAGAAGAAGCAATAGAAGAACAGAATTGGAATTGAATTATGCAGAAAACAAAGTGCAAAGAGCTTGAATGGGAATTGGGACAGAATTTCCCCAATTTCACACACCCAAAACTCAAAAACAAGAGAGTAGAATTGCCCAAGGGAAATGAGGAAGGAGATCAGTCAATTCCCCCTTGATCCTCTTAGTTCTCGGACAAGTCTCTCGAGAAAGCTCAAAGAAAAATGAAATTCAAAGCCAAGGTAAAAGTTTAAGTGGTAAAAAGTAAAAGTAGAAGCTCAAGGTAGCTAGAAAAGTCCTAATTACATCAAACTATCTCCTATTTATACACTTTCTATTCTTGGATAATGGGATTTGGATGGGCTTTTGAATTGGTGAAGAAATGAATTCAAATGAATTTTTAATTTGAATTTTGGCCCAAAAAGTCACTCCCAGGAGGCTGCCCTGCCCTTATGGAGGGCAGGGCAGAAAATTGATGCTTGGTGCTAGCAATTGGTGCGGCCATGGTGCGAGTCTGGCGCGAGTTTGGTGCTTGAGAGGCTGCCCTGCCCGCGCCAAGGGCAGGGCAGAAAAGTTGATGCGCCAGATTTGAGTTGGTGCGCGCGCTTGGTGCTGCCAGGAAGAAGATTGGTGCGCCAGGAAGAAAATTGGTGCGCTAGGAATGCAAAACGCTGCCCTGCCCGCGCCAAGGGCAGGGCAGGAAAGCTTTGGTGCGCCAGGGGAGGAGCGCGCGCGTCAGATGCTGCCAGGACGAGAGTTTGGTGCGCCAAAATTCAAAGTTGGTGCGCCAGATTTTTGTTTGTGGTGCGCCAGTCCAATTGCTGCCCTGCCCGCGCCAAGGGCAGGGCAGAGTTGCCATATTGCACGCCCGAGTTCGAATAACGGAGGAGGCAAACACGCTGATTATTTTCTTGGCTTCTTGGCACGGTAGTGGGCCTTAGAGCTTGGCTTCCTCATGGTTCCTTGTTCGAACCTTGTAGCATGCATGGGTGACCTTTTTCCCTTTATTTCTTCCCTTTGAGAGCCCGATTCTGCCCTCCACAAGGGCAGGGCAAGGTTCTCTTCTTCATGGTTTCAAGGCACATTTTGTGCTCTGCCCTTGGAGTGGGCAGGGCAGAGTTGCCTCCCTTGGCTTGGTCACCTAATGTTGCTCTCCTAGAGGGCATTCTGCCCTTGTGGAGGGCAATGTTGCTTCCCCCATTAGTTGCGGCACGCTTCATCTTGATTTGGCCACGCTTTTCTTTCTTTTGCTATACTTTTTAGGCCACGCTTTTCATTTTCTTTTCTTTTCTTCATCTACAATAAACCAAAACAACCACTCAAAGTATCACTAAATTCAAGAGGCTTATAAATCAATTAAAATGCAATTAAAATTAGCTTAAACCTCATGATTTAACATTAATTTCATAGTGGTTGCTTGATTTAGAGAAGTTATGCATTTTCAATCCAAATCACTTACTTAGGATGCAAGAAAGTGCATAAATGCTAACAAAACAAGTGAAATTAGCTTGAAAAATGGGTATATGATGACTTGTCATCACAACACCAAACTTAAACCTTGCTTGTCCCCAAGCAAGCATCAAAACTAAGAGTAAATGAAATGAATAAGAAAAGAATGCATATCCTTATTATGCAGATAGCAGAATTTCAATCTATGGGGCGTTTATGCAGACAATGACAACTCAATTATTGTTGCTGTTACATAATGCATATCTTTCTTCAAAGGCTTGCTAAACTTGCTGTTAGATGACTCACTTTTTGATTCCACCCTTGCTAACTTTTCTTGGCTTACAATGCTTATCAAGCTTATTGTTCTTTAAGAGGTTTGGTGTTAAATGTTGCAGCATAGCCTTTGGCTTTATTTTCCTTTCTTTTTGCTCAACATCTTTCCACCACAGACACATGGCTCACTAATTCTTCCTAGGATCATTGATGCCCAGCATCTCTTTGGATCACTAAGTGCTTTGTATCTAAGTTGCTCTTTATTGTGGATTTTCAATTGGCCATCCCAAATCAGTTGATTTAAGTGACCGGGTTTTAAAATACCCCTTAGAATTTACTCATCCAAGCAGATCTCAGTACAAGAACACCACAGGCATTTGTCCTAAGGTTCAAGCCATTGGTGTCCAACCTTTATTCTTTGTTTTTCTTGCCATTTTGGCTTTTTCTTTCTCTTTTTCTTTCTGTTTTTGTTACCAAGGGTTGTTTCATTCTTGATAGGAGTTTTTATAACAGCAAGCTAACTCACAATTGAATGAGAATGATATTATGCAACACTTATTTCATGAGTCATGCATTTAATCAAACACATGTGCCACCACCAACTTCCATTCATGCTCATGCAACATTGGATATTTTACTTTTCAATTCAAACCAAACTCTTTTATTTAGGCATATGGGAAACAAAGCAATATTTAAAGCTAAGTGATGGATACAAGCATTATGCAGACTTGGCATTTGTAACAAACAATTTCACTTGCAGCTAGATAAACATTTTAGCAAGACATACAATGGTTCCCATGTTCAAAACAACACACAGCAGCAAAGATTAAGTTCAGATACAACCTTTGAAGTTGCAACCCTTTGATTCTTCCTTCTGTTGTGTTCTCTTTGAGTTAAACTGCATAGTATCTTCAAATGTTGGCTCATATCCTGCATAGTTCTCAAAGTTGCTTGCTTCTCAAGCCCTTAGTTATATGGTTAGTTTGTATGAACTGAGTGTGGTTTCAGGATTTGTTTTGGTGTGTGAACACCAAACTTAATTGTTTTGCCACTGTCTCAGATGTACCAAGTTAACCATATTTGAAACCATGTATCCTTGCTAAAGGTTAATGGAATTAAAGCTAGAAAACAATTTAATAGTTGAATAATATGTTTGATTACTTGGAGCTAGAATCATGCAAGAGGTGAGAATGTGCTTTTAAATGATATTTTTTTTTGGTGGAACACCAAACTTAGAAGTTTTCATTCTCCCTCAAATTGTTTTGGTGTGCAACACCAAACTTAGCTCCTTGCAATCCATACCAATTATTCAACATCTTTATTGAAAAAGCTATGAAAGAAAACCACCTCAGGTTGGGTTGCCTCCCAACAAGCGCTCTTTTATTGTCACTAGCTTGACATCCTCCATTCTTTGATCATGGAGGCTGAAAATCATAGTGCCTCAGCTTTTCACTTCTTATTGTGAACTTCCTTCCAGTCTCCTCTTTGATGATTTCTAGGTGTTCAAGTGAAAGGATCCGGTTCACAGTATAGCACTCAGATGATTGTGGAGACACCTTCATTGGTTGGGTGTTTAACGCCACTTTATCCCCTGGTGAAAAGCCTTCAGTAGGAATCTTCTTATTTCTCCATCCTCTTGGCCTCTTCTTCTTTTCTTCTTTCTCAGGAGATAATTCATGCCTTGGTGGTTCTTTATCTGGAGTGTTGAGGCTCCCATCTGGGGGTTTTGGATCTAGTTCCTCCTTGATTTCTTTGGTCTGTTGCACCATCTCTACTTCTTTGAAGCATGGATTTGGAAGTCTTGGAGTTAACTCATTGAATGCCTCTTTCAAGCTATGATCCCTGCCTTTATCCTCTGTATAGTCTTCCTCTTGAGTGGGTTCATGCAGGGTTTTAAAAACATGGAATGCTAGGTGCTCATCATGCACTCTCAACAACAATTCTCCTTTTTCAACATCTATCAATGCTCTGCCTGTAGCCAGGAAAGGCCTCCCCAGAATGATGGGAGTGTTAGGGTCCTCCTCCATATCCAGGATGATAAAATCAGCTGGGAGAAGGAATTTCCCCACCTTTACCAGTACATTCTCTACAACTCCAAGTGCTTGCTGGATGGATTTGTCAGCCATTTGCAGGAGTATTCGTGTGGATTTCAGCTCACAAATTCGGAGTTTTCTCATTAGAGACAAAGGCATCAAGTTTATGCTTGCACCAAGGTCACAGAATGACTTCTCAATTGTTATGTCCCCTATGGTGCAAGGTATGTAAAAACTCCCAGGATCATCTTTCTTCTCTGGCAACTCTCTTTGGAGGATAGCACTACATTCCTTTGTCATCTCAAAAATCTGTCCTTCCTTCAGGGATCTTCTCTTTGTCAGCACTTCCTTCATGAATTTGGCATATAGTGGCATCTGTTCAAGTGCTTCAAAGAAAGGAATATTGATGCTAAGTGTCTTGAATATGTCCAGGAATTTTGAGTATTGCTTATCCTCATTTTCTTTTTTAAACCTCTGAGGGTATGGAAGTTTGGGGACACAAGGATTCACTCCTTCCCTCTTCTCTTGTAGTTGTGATTCAAGGGTGTTCTTGTATCCCTTTGAAATTTTTGCATTTTTGGTTTCTAGATCCTCTTTACTTTTCCCTTCTGTCTCTTCTTGTGGAACTTCTCTGTTATGTTTGTCCTGATTGATGGCTTCCTTCTTCATAGTCTTCTCACTTTCCACTGTGATTACTTTGCACTCCTCCCATTTTGTGGCTTTTCCTTTGTCCCTTGGGTGTTCTTCAGTGACATTGGGGAAGGCATTTGCTCTCTTCTCATCCATTTCTGAAATTTGCTTAGCCATTTGCCCCATGTGTCTCTCAAGGTTTCTGATTGAGGTTTCTTGGTTTTTGAATGCCAGGGTCTGATCTTTCCTTGCAGCTTCCTGATCTTGGCTTGCCATCTCTTGATTTTTCATGAGTTTCTCCATCATTTTCTCTAGACTTGAGATTCTTTGAGAGTCTGAATTTGGTTGTGGTTGTGTGAAATGAGATGGTTGTTGTTGGAAGTTGTTTGAATTAATTATGGGGGTACTTTGTGGGTGGGATGTGGATGTGGAAAAGTTATTCTGGTGGTTTTGTGAGTTATTATGGGGTTGGTGATATGTGTTTTGTGAATTTTTGAATTGGTTAGTATTATTGGATGAATGGTTATGGTTGCTTGTGTTGCTGAGGCTGCCAGAGTTGAAGTCCCTTTGTCCTTAATTCTGATGCTCACCCCACCTTAAATTAGAATGAGTCTTCCAGGGTGTCTTGTGTGCATCACCATGAAAATTGTGTTGAAATGAACTTGAAGTGTTGTTCATGCATTGCACCTGCTCAGGGCTTTGTTGCTCAAAATTAAATGTCCCAAAACTTTCTTCAGATTGATTCCACCCATGTGAGGTTTGAGATTGGCGTTGTGTGTTTTGCAGTCCATCAATTTTCTTGGCCATCATTTCTATTTGTTGCTGAAGCTGTTGATGCATCTGTTTGTTTTGTGCCAAGAGAACGTCAACACCTTCAAGCTCTAGCACATCCCTTCTATATTTGCCACTTCTTCTTCGGAGATTGCGCTGTGTGGTTTCTCAGATGGATGTTGGTTGTTGACTCCTTTGTCATTGAAGTCTGTAACTCCTTGAGCATTTGTTGTTGCTTTGAGTAGGCCATCTGAGAAGTAATCCACTGCTTTTCTTGTTTCTGGGGTCAATCCTTCATAGAAAGCTCGGAAGCCCACTTTGTCAGTTGCTTTCTTGTATCTTTCCCAGGCCTTGAAGAGTGGTTCTTCGTCCCCTTGTGTGAATAGATGTCCCTCTTCTTTCAGCTGGATGATCTGTCTGGATGAGGTGAATTTGGCTAGAAATTTGGTGACCAAATCATCCCAACTAGTGATACTTCCTGGGGCAAAAGTTTCAAACCATTGTGCAGCTTCACCCTTTAATGAGAAAGGGAATAACAGGATCTTGTAAGTGTCCTGATCTAGACCATCAGTTTTGACCGCATTGCAAGTTCTCAGGAAAGTAGATATATGCTGTTGAGGATCCTCTGATGGATTTCCGTCATAAGAACAATTGTTCTTGATGAGTGCAATGAGTGGTGGCTTCATGTCATGATACCCTTTGTCCGTAGAAACTTGATTTCCTATGATATGCAAACAATCAGGATGACCAAACAACAGCACGCTTGAGAATTAAGTGCAATTATTTGAGAAAAATTGTTAGTGAGTTAATAGAAGCAATTTCTCAAACAGTTAGTGTGTTAGTAAGAGTTAGAACAACAGAAAAGGAAAAAAAATGCTTAATCTAGACCTCCACTTCACTTAATCATTGTCAATCTATTTCAATCCCCGGCAACGGCGCCAAAAACTTGATGTGTGGAAAACGATCCAACACAAAACTCACCGGCAAGTGTACCGGGTCGCATCAAGTAATAATAACTCACATGAGTGAGGTCGATCCCACAGGGATTGAAGGATTGAGCAATTTTAGTTTAGTGGTTGATTTAGTCAAGCGAATCAAGTTTTGATTGAGTGATATGTGTTTAACAGGAAGTAAATGACAGTAAATGTAAAGGGGGAAGGGAAAAGTGCAGTAAATTAAAGAACAGAATTGTAAATTTGCAGAATCTTAAAGAGCAAGAAAGTAAATGACTGAAACTTAAAGTGCAAGAAACTTAAATTGCAGTAACTTAAATGGCAAGAAAGATAAATGGCTTGAATATAAAAGGGAATTGAGGAATGGGATTGCAAGATCTAAACAAAGAAGAAGTAAATTGCAGCAATGGATTGAGCAGAAATTAAATCAGAAGCAAATATCATTCAAACAAAAAGAAAATAAAATGCAGTAAAGGTTCACAGAAGAACCCAAAATGAGTTGTGATCTCAGGACCCAAGGGCTTAGGTAGCAGAGCCTAAAACCCAATTTCCTTCCCAGATCTGAATTAACTAAGCAATTGACAGAAAATTAAAGAAGAAGCAATAGAAGAACAGAATTGGAATTGAATTATGCAAAAAACAAAGTGCAAAGAGCTTGAATGGGAATTGGGACAGAATTTCCCCAATTTCACACACCCAAAACTCAAAAACAAGAGAGTAGAATTGCCCAAGGGAAATGAGGAAGGAGATCAGTCAATTCCCCCTTGATCCTCTTAGTTCTCGGACAAGTCTCTCGAGAAAGCTCAAAGAAAAATGAAATTCAAAGCCAAGGTAAAAGTTTAAGTGGTAAAAAGTAAAAGTAGAAGCTCAAGGTAGCTAGAAAAGTCCTAATTACATCAAACTATCTCCTATTTATACACTTTCTATTCTTGGATAATGGGATTTGGATGGGCTTTTGAATTGGTGAAAAAATGAATTCAAATGAATTTTTAATTTGAATTTTGGCCCAAAAAGTCACTCCCAGGAGGCTGCCCTGCCCTTATGGAGGGCAGGGCAGAAAATTGATGCTTGGTGCTAGCAATTGGTGCGGCCATGGTGCGAGTCTGGCGTGAGTTTGGTGCTTGAGAGGCTGCCCTGCCCGCGCCAAGGGCAGGGCAGAAAAGTTGATGCGCCAGATTTGAGTTGGTGCGCGCGCTTGGTGCTGCCAGGAAGAAGATTGGTGCGCCAGGAAGAAAATTGGTGCGCTAGGAATGCAAAACGCTGCCCTGCCCGCGCCAAGGGCAGGGCAGGAAAGCTTTGGTGCGCCAGGGGAGGAGCGCGCGCGTCAGATGCTGCCAGGATGAGAGTTTGGTGCGCCAAAATTCAAAGTTGGTGCGCCAGATTTTTGTTTGTGGTGCGCCAGTCCAATTGCTGCTCTGCCCGCGCCAAGGGCAGGGCAGAGTTGCCATATTGCACGCCCGAGTTCGAATCACGGAAGAGGCAAACACGCTGATTATTTTCTTGGCTTCTTGGCACGGTAGTGGGCCTTAGAGCTTGGCTTCCTCATGGTTCCTTGTTCGAACCTTGTAGCATGCATGGGTGACCTTTTTCCCTTTATTTCTTCCCTTTGAGAGCCCGATTCTGCCCTCCACAAGGGCAGGGCAAGGTTCTCTTCTTCATGGTTTCAAGGCACATTTTGTGCTCTGCCCTTGGAGTGGGCAGGGCAGAGTTGCCTCCCTTGGCTTGGTCACCTAATGTTGCTCTCCTAGAGGGCATTCTGCCCTTGTGGAGGGCAATGTTGCTTCCCCCATTAGTTGCGGCATGCTTCATCTTGATTTGGCCACGCTTTTCTTTCTTTTGCTACACTTTTTAGGTCACGCTTTTCATTTTCTTTTCTTTTCTTCATCTACAATAAACCAAAACAACCACTCAAAGTATCACTAAATTCAAGAGGCTTATAAATCAATTAAAATGCAATTAAAATTAGCTTAAACCTCATGATTTAACATTAATTTCATAGTGGTTGCTTGATTTAGAGAAGTTATGCATTTTCAATCCAAATCACTTACTTAGGATGCAAGAAAGTGCATAAATGCTAACAAAACAAGTGAAATTAGCTTGAAAAATGGGTATATGATGACTTGTCATCAGACTCAAACAAGAAACATAAAATATTTTTGGTTTTTTATGATTTTGTGGTTTTTTTGGATTTTTCGAAAATTAAGTGGAAGAAGAAAATAAAGGTATCAAAATTCTTAATGAGAATTCCAGGAATCATGCAATGTTAGTCTAAAGCTTCAGTCTAGAGGAATTAGACATGAATAGCCAAGCTTCAGCAGGACACTGCATTCAAGAGCTAAATTGATGAGAATCAATCAGCTTTGGTGATGATAAGAACATCACCTTGAAACACTAGAATTCATTCTTAAGAACTCTGAAGAAAAATACCTAATCTAAGCAACAAGATGAACCGTCAGTTGTCCATACTCAACAATCCCCGGCAACGGCGCCAAAAACTTGGTGCACGAAATTGTGATCACTACAACTTCGCACAACTAACCAGCAAGTGTACTGGGTCGTCCAAGTAATAAACCTTACGCGAGTAAGGGTCGATCCCACAGAGATTGTTGGTATGAAGCAAGCTATGGTCACCTTGTAAATCTTAGTCAGGCAGACTCAAATGGGTATAGATGATGAATGAAACATAACGATAAAGATAGAGATACTTATGCAATTCATTGGTAAGAACTTCAGATAAGCGAATGGAGATGCTTTGTCCCTTTCGTCTCTCTGCTTTCCTACTGTCTGCATCCAATCCTTCTTACTCCTTTCCATGGCAAGCTTATGCAAGGGTTTCACCGTTGTCAGTGGCTACCTCCCATCCTCTCAGTGGAAATGTTCAACGCACCCTGTCACGGCACGGTTATCCATCTGTCGGTTCTCAATCAGGCCGGAATAGAATCCAGTGATTCTTTTGCGTCTGTCACTAACGCCCCGCCCTCAGGAGTTTGAAGCACGTCACAGTCATTCAATCATTGAATCCTACTCAGAATACCACAGACAAGGTTAGACCTTCCGGATTCTCTTGAATGCCGCCATCAGTTCTTGCCTATACCACGAAGACTCTGATCTCACAGAATGGCTGGCTCATTTGTCAGGCGAGCGCTTGGTTGTCAGGCGATCAACCATGCATCGTGTATCAGGAATCCAAGAGATATTCACTCAATCTAAGGTAGAACGAAGGTGGTTGTCAGTGACACGTTCATAGGTGAGAATGATGATGAGTGTCACGGATCATCCCATTCATCAAGTTGAAGAACAAGTGATATCTTGGAACAAGAACAAGCTGAATTGAATAGAAGAACAATAGTAATTGCATTAATACTCGAGGTACAGCAAAGCTCCACACCTTAATCTATGGTGTGTAGAAACTCCACCGTTGAAAATACATAAGAACAAGGTCTAGGCATGGCCGTGAGGCCAGCCCCCCAAAGAGGGTTCAATCATAAAAACATGATCAAAAGATGATCTAGAGATCTAAAGTGATCAAAAGATGAAAATACAATAGTAAAAGGTCCTATTTATAGGGAACTAGTAGCTTAAGAATTACAAAGATGAGTAAATGACATAAAAATCCACTTCCGGGCCCACTTGGTGTGTGCTTGGGCTGAGCATTGAAGCATTTTCGTGTAGAGACTTCTCTTGGAGTTAAACTCCAGCTTCTGTGCCAGTTTGGGCGTTTAACTCCCACTTTGGTGCCAGTTCCGGCGTTTAACGCTGGGAAATCTGAAGGTGACATTGAACGCCGGTTTGGGCCATCAAATCTTGGACAAAGTATGGACTATCATATATTTCTGGAAAGCCCAGGATATCTACTTTCCAACGCCGTTGAGAGCGCGGCAATTGGGCTTTTGTAGCTCCAGAAAATCCACTTCGAGTGCAGGGAGGTCAGAATCCAACAGCATCTGCAGTCCTTTTCAGTCTCTGAATCAGATTTTTGCTCAGGTCCCTCAATTTCAGCCAAAAAATACCTGAAATCACAGAAAAATACACAAACTCATAGTAAAGTCCAGAAAAGTGAATTTTAACTAAAAACTAATAAAAATATACTAAAAACTCAACCAAATATACTAAAAACATACTAAAAACAATGCCAAAAAGCGTACAAATTATCCGCTCATCAATGTTCTATCTCAAAATTTTCTTGACACAGAAACACCACAAGCACTTAACTAGAAAAATAACTCTTTGAGCTTTGTTTAGTTTTAACCTTCCTAGCCATTGGTGCTTAGAGTCTTGGGCCTTGCTTTTTGTTTTTCTTTCTTTTTTCTTTTCTTGTTGTTTCTTGGTTTTATATATTTTTGAGAACTTTTATAATACTTCTCTAAACTTCATTCCATGACTTAGAGATTTCCATGCAAATTTTCACAAACATGTAACCTCATGACACAACCATACTATCAGAACCTCCACTTCTCTTAATCTTTACTTGCCCCAAATTTTAAATTTTTTTTAACTTTTTTAAATTCAAAAATTCTTTGTTGCATGCTTAGATATTTAGTGCAAACAATTTCAAGTAAGGTGGCACGAAATATGAATGGATCATGATTATCAAACAGATACCTGATATAAGAAACAAAAGCTCAAAGATAGAATTATCTCCCTCTTCATCATCTTTTAGGCTATATAGAGCATAGGCTACAACACCAAACTCAAAATGGTTGCTTGTCCTCAAATAAGAAAGAAAAATAGTGGTGATGAAAATATGAATCATCATGAATATCTAGTGAAGGCAAATAAGTCATGCAAAAGCTTATTCAAATAGAAAAAACAAAATAAAAAAATAAAACAAAATTAAAGAAAAAATAAAAGGGTACCGATGGTTGGGTTGCTTCCCAACAAGTATTCTTTTAACGTCACTATCTTGACGATTGATTCTTGCTAAGGTGGAGGTTGATCATAATTCTTCAACTCCTCCCCTCTTAGTGTGAATCTTCTTCCTGTTTCTTCATTTATTAGCTCAATATGCTCAAGAGAAAGAATTTTGTTCACTGTGTATGCCTTCAATGGATGGTGAACTAACATCACTTCCTCCCCTGGTGAGAAGTCTTCTGTAGGGATCTTCTTGTTTCTCCACCTCCTGAGCACCTTCTTGAGAACTTTCGTTTCTTTCTTTGGTGATGCACTCCCAACACCAAGCTTAGGTTTGATGTCAGGAGATTTTTGGAGGTTTCAATCAGTTAATCCAACCTTCATACTATTCTCCTTCTCACTTGAATGGTGCATGGTTTTAAAAATATGAAAAGTTAAGTGCTCATCATACACCACAATATTAATTCCCTTTTTTCACATCTATCAAGACTTTTTCAGTAGCTAAAAATGATCTCTCTAGAATAATGGAGGCATTCTCATCCTCCTCCGTGTCAAGGATTACAAAATCTACAGGGAGAAAAAATTTTTCCACTTTGATTAAGAGATTCTCAACTACTCCATGTGCATATTTTATTGATTTATCTGCCATTTGTAGAGTTATCCTTATTGGGTTTACCTCTTGAATTTGTAGCTTTTTCATCACAGACAAAGGCATTAAATTGATGTTTGCTCCCAAGTCACATGAGACTTTTTCAAAGGTTGTGCTTCCAATGGTGCATGGAATTCGGAAGCTCTCTGGATCTTGTATCTTTTTTGACAAATTTTTTTGAATTATAGCACTACATTCTTTGGTCATTACCATTGTTTCATCTCCCTTCAAAGATGAATTTTGCACTAAAACATAGTAAAATTAATAAAATCTAACTAAAAACACTATGAAAATGCTATGAAAAAGGGTATAAGATGGTCATGTATCAGTCACTGCTAGTCCCCAACAATTGAAACTTAAAAGAAAAAATGATTTTTAAAAGTTTTCTAATCCAAATTTTATGTCACTTATTCAAAATAGAGCAATTGAAAATCACAAAGTGTCGCACACTCTTTGAAACACTATTCGTAGTTAAATCAAAAAATCATGAGAAAGAGTTTTCAAGCAAATTTCAATCTTACTTTTTCCAAAACAATATTTAGAATCTAAAATGCAGTTAGAATGTTTTCTAACATTCCTAAATCTTTAGGTATGAAGAACGAAAACTCAATCATAAAATAGAATAAAATATAAACCTTAAATAAATAAAACACTTAGATTAATAATCCATAAAAAGATGAACAGAGTTCCTAACATTAACAAAGGAGTTTAGTTACTCATGATGCAAAGGAAAATAAAATCTCTAGACTCAAAATGGCTAGAAGAAGAGAGAAGTCACGTAAGTATTTCTCCTCTTTAAATACTAACCCTAAACTTAATTATTTTAGAATTCAAACCAAATTAAATTAAAACAAAATCAAATCTAAACTAATTAATGTTCCTTCAATAGTTTTTCTTTCTAAGTCAAGCTATTGATAATTATTCATAATTGTCAATCAATGCTTCAAATCATGGGCCTTGTGTTCAAGCTTTAATCATCAACTCAAGTATTTCAAAGAATTGGAGATTAAGAGGGATTTATCAAGGAATCACAATTCCTGGGAGTGACCCAATTTGGTGCGTGAGGTGCCACATTCCCTGCGTGAAGCGCAATCCCAAAATAGGAAGGATTAAAGGCTTCTATTTGGTTGCGTGAGGTGCAAGGCCAGCCATGTGAGGCGCATCAAGGGAGGTGCAAAGCGCATGGGGTGAGGCATGAAATGCATGAAAGAGAGGCAGCCCCTAGAGGTGAGCTTGGGGTTGTGTGAGGGGCAACCGGGGCTGCGTGAAGGGAAACCAAGGCCACGTGAGGTGCACCAAGTGGTGCATGAGGCACAGAAGTTAAGGGTGACCCTTGGGAGTGGACTCGGATGCTCCTTCTATCCTTGTCTTTCTTGTTACTATTGCTTGCTCTTCTTCTAAAATCTCCTTGCTCTTTAGTTCTATGGTTTCTTGCTCCTTTTCATCCTTGTTTTTGCTCATTCTCAACACTTTTCTACACATACCAAAGCTTAAAGAAATACTAAAGAAAATAACTAAAGATGCCAATGCATCACAAAGGCAGCAAATGACAGAGACTATGTTAGAATATCAGCCACTCAAGGGGCAGAGGGTATATACATCATAAAGAGTTCCTTCTTGTTGACTTTGTCTTTAACAAAATGTAAATCCACTTCAAAATATTTGCTTTGACTATGTAGAACTGGATTGGTAGCTAGGAAAACGGCACTAAGATTGTCACAAAAGATTGTGGGAGCAATTGTAGTTGTGACATGCAATTCTTTTAGAAGATTCTATAGCCAAATTATGTCTGCTGCCACATCTTCTAGACATCGAATACACGAGACAGGTAATGATGGTGAACAGCAACGGTGAGTGCCTGAGACAATGATTATGAGCCACGACAGTGAGCTCACAAGACGATTATGGTGGGTGCACAAGACGGTGATGGTGAGCAGCAAAGGTGAGAGATGAATGAAGGTGAAGGAGATTAAAAGAAAACGCTCTTTATGAATGGCGGGTTTAGTAGCTAGCGTGGAGTGAAAACCCTATGAAATTTTTCGTTAAGCGCGTGCTTGGTATAGAAAACTTTTCTGAAGCACACTTAAAACATAATAATTAGATTACTCTTGAAAAATGCTTTCTTTTCTAAGAAAAGTGTATCCATTGACATTAAAATAATGCTACGTTTTATAAGTGATATTTTTACTTTTTAAGGAGTACTTTCAAGTGATGTGATAACTGTATTTTCTATTCTACTATAAAAAGGTAATACAGAGAAAAGCATAGCCTATTCTATGAATAAGTTACATTTTTTAAATGTAACCTCAAACAAAGTGTTGTTGAACGAGTGATTTTTTTGTAGTGCTCAATAATAATTTGCTCACAGATGCTTTCAGGATAGTTTAGATCCCACAAAGACACAATAACCACTTGTGGACCTCCTATCATCATGATCATTGGCCCAATCTGAATTCGCAAAAGCAAGAATCTTACAATCAGCACATTTGAAAATTTAATACCATAGGAGAATGCATCTAATAAGTATCTCAAAATTCTCTTGACAACTAGCCAATGTTGTTCAAAAGGCCTATGGATAAATAGACTAACTTGATTGATGAGCGGATATTTTATACGATTTTTGACATCATTTTCATATCGTTTTAGTTATGTTTTGTTTAAGTTTTATTATATTTTCATAGATTTTAGTGCAAAATTCACATTTTTGGATTCATCTTTGAGTTGTTATGTTTTATGATGATTTCAAGTAAATTTTGATTAAAATTGAGGAGTTTTGGAAAAGTCTGATGTAGAGACAGAGAAAGGACTGCAGATGCTATCGGATTCTGACCTCCATGCACTCAAAGGAGTATTTCTGCAGCTACAGAAGTCTAAATGGTACAATCTCAACGGCATTGGAAAGCTAACATCTAGGGCTTTCTAGCAATATATAATAGTCCATACTTATCTCCGGAATTTAAGTTCCAAAGTTGGCGTTCAATGCCAGCTACCAACCCCATTCCTGGCATTAGACGCCCAAAAGGGAGCAGCTGGCGTCCAACGCCCAAAAAGGGAAGCATAGTGGGCGTCCAACACCCAAAAGAGAGTACCGACTCGTGGAGTCACCCCAAACTTAGCTTAAACACTCACCAAGTAGGCCCATTAAGTGGATTTTCACACTATCAACCTAGTCTATCTTATTTCTGTAATCCTTAGTCATTAGATTAGTATTTAAGGAGGAGATCACCCATGTTTAGGATCTTCTTCGAACCTCATTTGAATATTACACTACTTTCTGTAAAAGTATGAGCAACTAAATCTCCTAAGTTAGGGTTAGGAGCTCTGCTAGTTCTCATAGATTAATAATATTACTGTTCTATTTCAATACACATTTGATTCCATTCTCTTGTGCATTTTCATTCCTCATCTCATGAATCAAGAATGAACCGTGACAATTACCCTTGTTCTACATGGGTTCCGTGTGAGTCCTGCCCGGATAGCATTGAACTACAAGCTAGAGAATGCACTGCAGATTCCAAGAGTGTGCTTGGGCGACTTTGGATATGTGACATATAATCACATTGACCGTGGGTTACTGAGGTTTCTATGGTGTCAAGGCTAGAGTATGAGAAGTAGCGTTCCCTGATCCGAAAGATCTGACCTTGTCTTGGCGTTTTGAGTAGGATCGTGAAGGGGAGTGGATTGCTTAGGTCTTCACCTTCGACTATGGTGGGAAGCCATGAGTTAACATGATGAGGATGCTACATGAGTTGCTCGGATATGGTGGACTGCTATGGTTCAGAAGAGACTAACTTGATGAGGATGCTACATGAGTTAGTCAATTATGGCTGCCATTGAATGAATCATTCGTTGTTGAAGTAGACAGTAAGAAAGGTTAATCTGAAAAGAATATGCATCTCCGAAGCCTTAACTAATTATCCATCATTGCTTTTACACTAATCTGGTATTTCGTTCTTATTATTTCATTTATGCTTTTAAACAAACAACCATCTTTTCTAATCACCTGACTAATATTTACAAGATAGCCATTGCTTGCTCAGTCCGACAATCTCCGTGGGATCGACCCTAACTCACATGAGGTATTACTTAGATGACCCGGTGTAATTGCCGGTTAAGTTATGCGAAGTTCAATTCTGTGCACCATTGATTTACAACAAAAATGAGCTCTGGATGTGTGAGAGTAGCATACTATAGTCTTCCAACTATGGACCTTAAAAGGTTACATCTTCAAATAAATCAAAACATGTGGCAGTGAGTTTCAAAGTAGATATCATGGTTGTTGGAACTAATTTAGCATTTAACATTCCAGCCCTATTGAAAATATCTTTAATATATCTTTGTTGAGAAATATGTAATTCATTGTCAGAGAAAGCATGTATCTCTAAACCAATAAAATAGTGTAAAGTCCCTAAATTCTTTAAAGAAAATAAATTATTCATATTAGAAATGAGTTGATTGACTTCTAAAGTATTGCTCCCTGTAATAACTATGTCATCAACATAGGCTAAAATAAAAATAGTGAAAGTTTTAGTAATTCTAGTAAACAAAGAGGGATCAATATACATAGGATTAAAGCCAAACTTAGAAAGTGTATTTCGAAGCTTAGTGTACCAAGCTCTTGGAGCTTATTTTAGACCATAAATGGTCCTATTAAGCTTGCAAACAAGAGAAACGTACGCTGCTTCAAAACCTGGGGGTTGGTGCATGAGGACAGTTTCATCTAAGTATTCGTTAAGAAAGGCATTATTAAAGTCAAACTGTCTTAAGTACCACCCATGTGATAGTGCAATAGTCAAAATAGTTCAAATGGTTAGTGGTTTGATCATTGGACTAAAGATTTCACCAAAGTTCACACCGTGTTGTTGATGAGGTCACAAGCCTGGCTTTATATTTCAAAATAGAGTTGTTAGGAACTCTTTTGATGGCATAGACCCATCTACAACCAATCACAATGGAGTTGAAAGGTGGTAAGACAAGGGCCCATGTATTATTTCTAAGGAGAGCCCTATATTTTTCCCTCATAGCTTAAATATAATGAGGGCAAGTTAAAGTTTGTTTGGTGGATGTTGGAACATTTTGCACTAAATCCAACTCAGGGAATACAACAAGCAAGGCTTTAGGTCTGTGAACGCCAACCTTGGATCTTGTCATATAGGATGTATATTAGTTGTTAAAGGTGCAGATTTAGGTGTAATAGGTGATACTTTTGGTAACTGAATCTCAGGTCCCGAAATAGGAATATTAGCTAAAGAGGAAGAATCAGTGGATGAAGTATTAGATATCTTATATTAGTAGTAGAAAGATTATTTATATCAGAATTAGAAATTATAAAGTTAGGAGAATTATTATTAAATTATTGTTGGAAGGAGAGAAATACTCATAGCTTAGCAGAGAAGAAAACATGTTAGTATTCATCAAAGAACTAGAGTTATCAGGTATAGAAATAATAGACAATGAAGATGAAGATGAAAACATGTCATTAAACGGAAAGGAAGACTCATTAAAAAGACATTTCGAGCTATATAAATTTTTTTCTGATGCATTTAAGAATTTAAAACCTTGTTGCTGTACTGCATAGCCAAGGAACACACACTATTGCGATAAAAAATCAAGCTTTGTAGAGTTGTATGGTCTTATATGAGAAAAGTATGCACAACCAAACACACACAATATACTATATATGTTTATAAGATGATTTCATGGACAAAAACTTAGTGGGAAGATGACTGATTAAAAAGGTTACAGTGAAGAAAGCATCTTATAAATTTGAGGCATCTTGGTTGAAGCTAGAAGAGATAAACTAACTTCAACTATGTATCTGTGCTTGCATACAATAACTCTTTCTTGTTGATGAGTATAGGGACAAGATAACCGGCGAAGAATGTAGTTGTCCTGTAAGAAAGTCTTAAAAAAAGAAGAGAGGAATTCTTTTGCATTATCTGTTTGTAAGGTCTTTATAGAAAAATCAGTTTATTTTTCAAGACAATTTTTAAATTGCACAAAGACTTGAAACACTTGAGCTTTTGTTTGTAACAAATATAAACATGTATAACGAGTGTATGTATCAAAAAAGCTGACATAATACTTATATTCTAATCTAGACATAATGGGAGTAGCCCCAAACATCTATAAACACTAATTCAAGAGGAAATGATAAATAGTATTGGAGTTAGAAAATGAAAGTGTATACATTTTTTCAAGGCAACAATTATTATAGAAAGTGTCATTTTTATTCACAACACAAGGAAAATTACATGACTGCATTGTAGCCTTAACAGTAGCAAAGGATGAGTGACCCAATCTTTGATGTCAAAGTTTGCTAGAATTGTTACAAGAATTGACATTAGCATGATAAGCAGAAATTTGCTGAACACATTTTAATATAGTAAGTCCATGAAATTCATAAAGACCATTTTTAAGATGTCCCATGAGAAGAATTGCTTGTGTTAATTGTGATTTGACAAAGCAATAAAAAGTAAGGTATACACGATCCGGTCTGGTCTGATTTGAAGACCCGGCCCGGGCCCGAAGCATTTTGGAACACATTGACTCAGACCCGAAGCATCCCGGATCTGACCTGGGAGCATTGTTATCAAAACCGGATCAGACCAATTGGTTCGATTGAAAAACGGTGAACTGGACCCATTACTGGTCTGATTCGATATTTAGACCACACAAGGTTCAGAACTGGAGCGAACCGGTCAAACCCGGATCAAATTGGTCAGACTCGGTAAGATCAGTTCGACCGAACCGTTTGAAGTTTAAAATTTCTCAAAATGTGTGAATTGGGGTTTGAACCCTTGTCATTCACAATAAAAATATTCTTGTTTGCCACTGAGCTGATTTGTTTCTTATTAATAAATATACAAATTATAATACATATAGATATATTTCATCAAATAGTTTACTTCTACTTAATTTATTTTAATTTTAGTTATAAACTCATTCATTTTTAAATTTAATTATATTTCTATTTTTTTCATAATTATATAATATCTATTAACATTATTTTTTAATAAATACTTGTATTATATAATAGATATAAACTAATTAATAAATTATTAAAATTTAAAAATAATAGTTATTTTAATATAAAAACAAAATAAAATATTTATGATAGAATAAAATTAACAAAATACTTATTGTTCTTGTTCTATATTGTTTTAGAATAGCTAGATATTCTTAAAATATTAATGAAAATATGTATTTAAAATTTTAATTTTAAATTTTTTACTAATTTTTATTTTTTATTTATATAGGACCGGGTCAATCAGTTCAACCAGTGGATCAGTGACCCAGTAACCTGACCGGTTCAATCACCCGTTCGATTCTGACAACTATGCCTGAGAGAATAAAATGAGACATGGGAGACTATCTCAACCAGGACTGGGCCAAAGATTGGGTCACCCGAACCCGGCCCGGTGAGAATTCATAGTTTCGTTTCATACTTCTATTCTCCAAAACTTAGGGCACGCAGTGCACAGGGCTCACAACACGCAAGGCCCATCTTCTCTCAGAGTCTCAATCTCAGCACGTAGCAAGGCAGTGACACACAATGCCGCCTTTTGCCCTCACACAGGGCTCCACCCTTTCCTCCTGCTCTCTATTTCTCAGCAGAAGGATATGTGGTGCCAATGTGAGAAATATTCAAACTTAAACCATTGGCAACGAGTAATTTATCAGTGTCACCATAATCAAAAGAGGAATACAAATTAGATGGATCAATGATTAAATGATAGGAAGTGCCAGAGTCTAGGTACCAAGAGGCTTCAAAAATTGGTAATGGTGTGGCCAAGTATGAAATTGGTTGATGAAAATATCTAGAAGGGGGTGGAGGTTGTGAATTTGATGTAGAAAAGGACTGTGAATTCTGAGTAAAGAGGGCAGGTTGATTAGAAGATGAAGGTCCATAAAAATTAGGATCAAATCTATGGCAGCATAATGTGGCCAGGCTGGCCACAGAGTTTGCAGAAAGGTCTTAACCCTAATTGCTAAGAACTTCACCCCCTTCTTGTGAATCGTCCTCCTCTACTTCTTCTTCTATCATTTTCTCTTCCAAAGTTATTATGACTTAAAGTTGAAGACTGGGCTATATTTACTTGAGCAAGACTGGTAGAATTTTGTTAAAATTTTTCTTGTATATCATCATGAGAAATCAAGAGCTTCAACTTCTCTAATGTTGTATATATTAGATTTGGTTTTAACCATAATAATGAATGGGGGATACTTTTCAATAAGCCCATCACATAATGCCTCTATATGATCATCTGTAGAAATAGGAGAGCCAATGAGCAGGGGAAAATCTATAATCTTCTTGACTTTAGCA
The DNA here is from genome assembly GCF_014773155.1 of Arachis stenosperma. Lineage (NCBI taxonomy): Eukaryota > Viridiplantae > Streptophyta > Magnoliopsida > Fabales > Fabaceae > Arachis > Arachis stenosperma. The sequence goes on from NC_080378.1 coordinate 34,522,909, forward strand.
ACATATTCTGATGCAGAAAGATTTAGCTCTAGATTTCAAAAGTAATTTTGTAGTGTACCATGCGGTTCTTGAAATTTTATCTATTGAATCAAGGAACCATGAGCTATTATAGTCTTAAAAATTTCAATTTGTATAGGTTTTTGATGCTGTGCTAGCAGCTTGATCAGCCTGTGATGCAAATTGAAGAGGTTCTTTGTAGGTCGTTAAAGGTGTTCTTGAAAATTCTAGCCCAAAATTGCAAAAAAAAAAACTTGTTGCCATGTGACAAAATTATTTTCATTGAGTTTGTCAAGAATTAGATATAGATAATGCTTGGAAGTTGCAGTAGAATTAGGAAGAATGAAAGCCATGAATTTAGACACCAAGGATCTTATGCTATGGATACCATATGAATTTTTTTGAAGAACAAGATATTGAAGAATACAATGCAAAGAATAGACTAAAAAGCTTAGAGGTAAAAAAAAGTAGAAGATATGTTTGTATTAGTGTAACATATTATCACACACACTGGTTAATACTGAAGTCATGTCCTCATATATATACTAGAGTTATATGGAGCAATTACAAAAAGGCATGCAAAAACTGATACAACACAATTTTTTTTTACTCAATGCCTATCTTAATTTTGTCAATATTAATTATATTTTATTTTGGTTTTGATATATCCTTATAATTAATATCTACATTTAAGTCATTTAACCAACCAAGTCTAACCAAGTAGCTTTGACCTAATATTCTTCCACGAGCCACTAACTAACCTTTCAATGAATGAGCGAAATTTATAATTTCTTTTTTCAATCGAATTTGTTTCCTTTTTCATTTTTTCTCAGTGTTTTCTTCGTCTCTACCTTGTGTTCGATCTCTGCGTCTCTTTCTTCTCCAAGATCTCTTTATTCTTCGTGTTCTCTTTGTTCAAGTTCAACGCTCTTTTAACTGATTTTGAAGATTTTGATCAAATTTTTTGAAATAAAGTTGTGAAATCAGGTTTGAAGAGCTATTTCCTTGTGGAAGATAATAATTGATTCAAATTTAGACTGTCAATTAAACCAGAGAAAAGTAGATTATTGTTTTGAATCAAATCACGTGGCTGAGGCGTGGTTTTTTCATTCAGTACGTGAATAATGTAGTTTATCATTATTGATGGTTTGAATTGTTGAATGTAATGTAGGAGTTCTGAATCTGAATTACTATTGTATTCTGATAAATCTATTCGGTTTCAGTTTCGTTGTATTTAAATAAAAACCTAGTGTACTTTAGAATTCTTTCGGTATATTTTAGTTTCAGACTTTAAATTGAACCAGGGCGAATTGTATTATTATTTTTTATCAAATAAATTAGTGAGGTGTAGTTTGAATCTAGTTGATGTGGTTTGTCACTAGTTTATGATTTTATTGTTTTGATGAATTTGTTTCAGTCCAAGTTTTGGTGTATTTTAGTTTGCAATATGGTTTATTTTGAAACTATTTCAGTGTATTATACAATTTCTGTGGGATGTTGATGAGCAACTTGTTCCAAAGGTTGACATAACTTTCAAGATGCTTGAGGAAGCTGAAAAATTCTATAAAAATTATTCTAAACTTGCTGGTTTTTCAATGAATATTCGGAACACAAAAAAAGGAAAATGAAATAAGAACTAATTGATTACATGTACCAAAGAAGGAAAATGGAAATCGAATATCTCTCCAATTGAGAAGACAAACCCCTCTGCTGAATTAAATGACCCTGCAAATATATATATATATATATATATATATATATATATATATATATATATATATATATTATATATGTATGTATGTATGTATGTATGTATAAGGATGTTGGTGTTTGGATCATCTCGAAGATTGTGTTGCATCATTCACATCCATGCTATCCAAATCAAGCAGAGATGCTTAAACAACACAGGGAACTAAGTATGTTGATACGACGTACAATTGAGAATAACAAGGAAGTCGGAATCAGACCAAACAAAACATATCAATCATATGTTGCAGCAGCAGGGGATCATCGTGAATTAAGTTTTATTGAAAAAGATGTGTGAAATTATCATGAGAAAAGTGCAAAATGTTTCGAAACTTGAGGATGCAAAAGAATTTGGAAAATACTTATTAAGAAAGAAAGAGAAGAATCCAAATTTCTTTTTCGAGCTTGAACTTGAGGCTGATCAATTAATTAACATTGCTTTTTGGATCGATACAAGAAGCTGGGCTGCTTGTGAGTATTTTAGAGATGTTATTTCATTCGATACCACCTACAATACAAATAGGTAATTCGTTGTTCTGGTTTGTATTTTTAAACTACTTTTGGTGTATATAAATAGTGTTTTGGTGTATATATGATTTGTTTCTGTGCTGTTGTATTTAGGTATAATTTGGTTTTTTGTTTTTTTGTTGAGGTGAATCACCACGGCTAGTCAACACTTTTGGGGATATTCAATAATTCAAATGGTTATTTGAATATTGGCTTCGTTGCATGGGAGGCAATACTCCAAAAGAAATTCTTACTGATCAATGTATATCGATGCAAAGGGCTATTGAGGCTTATATGCCCACAACTATTAACCGGTGGTGTATTTGGCATATCATGCAGAAGGACTCAAGCAAATTAAATGTCTACAAGCAACACGAAGAAATTGTACCAAAGATGAGTCATGTTGTATGGAACTCTCTTACAAAAGAAGCATTTGATAGGAATTAGAATGATTTTCTGGTGAAGTTCGGTGTTATGGACAACAAGTGGCTTTTAGGTAATAGTGTCTTTATTAGGATTAACTGATATTTTTATGTGTTTCAGCATAATGGTGTCCAGTAGAGGTGTCAAACTGTATGTCTTTCAGTGTATTTTTGGTTTTGACTTAGTATTTTATGAAATTTTCAGAGCTTGCCTAAGAAGTAAAGAACAGAAAGAGAGAATCGGATGCTGTAGATTTTCATACTATGTGCAACAAGCTCAATTTCAACATTTGTATACTCACACAAAGTTTAAGAAAGTCCAACCACAATTTAGAGGAAAGGTGAATTGCATTACAAGAACAACTCAGTCCATTCTAGGTTATACGGTATATAAAGTTGTAGAACATGTTTCAAACTCAACATTCAACAAGTTTGCAGTTACATATGACACGATATCAACTCAAGTTAAATGCCAGTGTTTATTATCCAAGTCAAGAGTGATATTGTGCCATCATTCTCTGAGCGCGTTAAGCTTTAAGCAAGTAAATAAAGTCTCACCAAGATATATACTAGAATGATAGAACAAAAACACAAAGAGGAGGCATACACATATCAAGAGCAGCCACGACGAGCCTCTGTTGGAGCCAAGAAGCAGGAGAGATGATTTTGTGTTTCAATCACAAAATTTTTGTGAATTTGCATCTGAATCTGAGGAGTTGACTGCGATTCTGCACCGTGTTTACGATAATGGTATGGCTGAGATGCAAGAATACAAAGCCAAAAGCAAAGGAAAATGTTTGTTATCTCACCATGATGTTTCATTGGAAGATATTAACAAACTTCAAAGCCCTCCACTGAAAAATAGATTGCAAATACTTCAAAGAAAAGAAAAAGAAATATCTAACCGAGGTAAAAGTGATGTTTTTTAAATACAAAAAATTGAGTTTGTGCATGTTAATAGTTGTGGTAATATATGATTTACTTTTTGCAGTTGAATCTTTTTTATGGTGGTTCAGTGGTGCAGTCAAATTTCAACCATTATCATGGACATGTTATGAATTACTAGTTTAGAGATTCAGTAGCATAGGATAGTTATTCCGGTGTAGTGTGACACTATTTCAGTGTACTGCGAAATAATTTATGTGTATTCTTCATGCTCTTCATTTTTATATTTTCTTCTTTTGTTCTATTTTGACATGTTGCTGTTTGTTTTGAAATTAGTGTATTCAACTATCTGAAGGGATTTGTTTGTTTTAAATATACAATACATAGACAATTCAATACTTAAGGAAGGTAACAATTCAAATTACATAATTTTCATATCTCCTAGTTATAATTTATAGAAAAATATGTATGCACATTTTTTTGGTGTATTTTGAATAGTTTTAGGTGTATTCGTAAAGGAATTTAGTGTATTAGACAATTTAATCTTGTTTTCCAAAATTTTTTTGAACCTAGATTCATTCAGATTAATAGCATTTCAATACAGTACAAACAGCTTCATAGAAGTTTATTCTTGTAAAGAAAATTTATGAAAAGTTTGGATCAAATATTTACAAACATAGAAAATATGTATTCAAACAGACAATTTAGTACAAAATTTTTAATAATGTACAATATTCAAACTATTTACTGTCGATATTTTTTGAATGGAATTCACAATAAGGACTCAATAATACCGCAGATGGCTTAGATTGTCTGATGGCTTTACATTCTTGAATGGCTTTATCTCTGAGTCGATTTATTTCATCAAATAAAATGAGTGAAGCATATTCAACTTTGAGATGATCCACTTCTTCTTACAATTTAAAGAAATTTTTTCATTAAACTCTGTTAACTTAGTAATATAGAGTTATTTATTTTTAAAAATAGTTACCTATGTCCAATTCTCTCATACATATTTGTCCTTTTTTATTTTTTTGGTTCAATTATCTCGAATCATTTCATCACATAAATTACACAATAGAAGCTAAAAACAAAAATAAATTGGCAAAATAAAATAGGACAATAAGAGAAACACACAAAATTTCTCATATAGAAAGATTTATACTGGTTATGTTGCCCAGTGATGTTAATGTATGGTGCTTCAATTTCATCATCCTTGTCTGTCAAAGGTTGTTCTTCGGCAAATACCATCATTCTTTAAATCATGAAACCCTAAAAACCAAAATAAGAAAAATATAAGAAAGATTATATTTAATACCAAATTACACTGAAATCAACTAATAGTCCACCTTATTTCAAACAAAACTACATTGAAATTTTATATTGCTAATAACAGACAAAAACCAGAGAATTCATAGAGAAAACAGAAACAACTTACAACAAATTTATTAAGTGTTGTTCTTTCTTTTGAAGGAGATTTTTTGTGAAATGGGTCATGGACATGAAATTTCTTCTTTTTAACATCCTCCATCCATATCCACCAATGTTCTGCATAGCAAACTAGGGCAAATATCTGAAGTTTGGCCAAAGAGAACATTTTTTTAGTTTAATTGGCACCTAATAAAAGAATTGCTTAAGAAGCTTTATAAACGAAAACTTACAAATGAATGGGATACAAACTTTTTCTTGTCTAAATATAGGATAAAGTCCTTATAGTCTTGAATGTTGAAGGGCTTGTTAGTTTTTAGTTGTTTGAACTTGCCCTGATGTTTTTCCAAAGCTAAATTCTGCAGAATTTGTATAACACCAAGAGAAACAGTTATAACAAATAATACATTTTAAAAATACACCAAAATTTGAATTTACTACACCTTACCACAATATCAGGTGGGAGACAGTATATTTGTTCTTCAAATCTTTCAATTCATTTTTGTTCAGAATATGACACATTGTAGAGACAATTCAGAAAAACAAAAATACCCAAAGTTATTACATATATGGCATAACAAATCATAAGAAAATCATTAATGTTATTCTATGATTACCAGATTTTCGACATATGTATTGGCTTATAAAAATCCAAAGTGCCCTCAGATTATTTCCATCGAATATTCATGGTTCAAGATGAATATTGTGTCCCACTCATTAGTGCTTATATCGTCATAGGTCTTGACAGTTGTGACACAGAGATAGCATTTTTTCCTTAAGGTTACCTGTTATTTTGCTTCGCCTCACAAGAGTTTTGAAATTGTGAACAAAGCTCATGGTACGTTGCACCTTTTGGCATGCGGGACTTTTATCCTCAGCAAAATTTAATATTGCTGCAACCCCAGTATTTATGACCTATTCCACCAACTCTTCTAATTCTTCAACCAATATCGGGCTCTCTTGAGATTTTTTCTTTTCACTTGCTGGTTTAACCTCATGAGTAAGTGTATCTTCCTCACTCGATTCAGAAAAGCCAAGACTGAATGATCGTGCAGGAATGTCATGCTTTAGAAATGATGTTGTGTTGGCAACCATCATTAATCCAACATTGGCTAAAGAGGGTGGATGACTGCATGATAATATAAAATAGTATAAGAATACATAGAAAATATTGAAAGAGAATTATATTATGTAGAACTTACACTTTAGAAGGAGCTACTGGCTCATTAGATTCTTGTTTAGATTGTTGAGGATGTTCTTTAGTATGAAGAACTTACACTTCAGCAGGTTCATGAGGTTATGGAGTACTGCAGGATTACAGAAAAAGAATTAAATTAAAAAACAAAGCAATTGCACCTCAATTCACACAAAATATATCGAAATAAGAACCAAATACACCGTTATTTCGAAAAGACATGTAACTCATTAAACCATGCACAAATACCCCAAAAACAAACTAAATACACAGAAAGTATTATTCTTTATGCATTAATAGTTTCTTCTGTATATTCCTTGCTGGGAGACTTTGCAGCAGTTGGCTATTTTTGCAGAGGGCTTGATGTTGTTGTTTCTGATGGAAGTGCAAATATTTGAAGTGGAAGTCTAATGAAGACAAAAATAAAAAGTTAATATTGAGTAAATATTCAGGTGAAAATGATTAACTCAAAGAATAGAAGATTGAAAGTAAGTTGGAAAACTCATATGTTGAGTGGTTTTGATTGGGAATGGGTCTCTTTCTGAAGAACAATCTTTTTTTCTTGAGGATTACTACCTATTGTTGCTTCTAGAACATGCGCTGATTCATTTAATGATTCTTCTTATTCCTTGAACCTGAAATACACCGAAACCATGTCACCAATGCACCTCAAGCATTCAATAGAAGCACAACTTCTGTTTTTATGAGATATTAAATAGTTGCAGTTTTTTTCTTTTTTTTTCCTGTCTTTTTTTTCTTTAAAGGGCTTTTTTCTAATATATATATATATATATGGAATCAGAAGCAAAATATGGTAACACAAGAATTAAGAAAATGACAAGAGAAATAAAAATTACATGTTATCACTAGGCTTATTTACAATGCTCTGATAGCTCGTATGTGTTTGAAACACAGGATCATTTTCACTTGCCAAATTCACATGCGGCATTCTAAGGATAAAATAAACATTATTCAGTAAAACTAGAGTAATTAATTACATTCATTGAAATTTTCGCAAAGAAATGATTTTACATATTGAATCTTACGTTTGCGAAGAATCATAGTGAGCTTCTGTGGAATGGAGTCCGCCTTTTGGTATAGCTGTGATTTTTTTTCCTGCATTATGGAAAGACAAACAATCATCAGGAAAAAAATACAATAAACTTAGCAAATTACACTGAAAAGAAAAACATACTTTTGTGCAGACTTATCATTTATTTTCTTCATTTTTTCTTCTCTTATTTGTTGTATTTGTTCAGTTCTGACAGTACATGCAAAAGATCATGTTAACAAATAAAATTTTGATGAATAAAAGATAGAATTTCAATGTGTCTTACTCATTATCAGATTCAGTTTCTTTTTTAGAAAATGAATCCTTAATAACGTGCTTTCTTTTTTTAGATTGCATCCTGGAAAGAAAAGAATCATCAGGCAAATAAATACAACAAAATTGACAAAATACACCCGAAAGCAATGCATACTTTTTAACAGGATTGTGAACCTTTTTTCTTTAATCTTCCTTTTGTTATTTGCTCCAATTCTTCACTTTTGACAATAAATTAAAAATATTCTGTTAATAAATAAAATTTTGATATAAACAAAAAATATAGCATTTCAATGATAATTTCTGAATCTTACTCATTATAAAATTTAGTTTGATTTTCGGAAGATGAATCCTGAACAATGTGCTTCCTTTTTGGATTCCATCATGTACAGCAAACAATCATCAGGCAATAGATATAGTAAAACTGACAAAATACACCAAAAAATAATACTTTTTTTTCCTTTCTTGTTGGTTGTTTTCTTGTTTTTGGTGCCTCTTCTGAGTCTTGTTCAGAATCAGACTCAGAGTTAGTAACATTATCACTTTCTGAAAAAATGTTCTTCTTTTGTGGCTTCTTCCTTTTCTCCTTTTTTTCTTCCTTCTTCATTCTCATCAATTTGTATTTCAACAGTGCTTTTTTCACGATGTCCTAAAATAGGTAAAACATTAGTTTAGATTATATATATTAAATAAATACACTGAAATTAAAGAAAAAATTATGTTAAGTTACCATATGATCCTTAATCTCAGCTTCTATCCTCTAAACCAGCAAATCCCTAGTCAAATGTTGCAACTATGGTGGTCCAGGAATTATATCCACCAGCTTGTTCTTGTGTTTGGATTCATAAAAATATACAATCATGAGAGCATAGAAGCAGCCATCAACAGATTTTTTCTTTTTCAATATGTGCTCAATGATGCCCTTGATGAGAAAGTTAAGGACATGACCACCCTAATTCCACTCACATATGGTGTCCACGCAAAAAATCGGCGGTATGTAAACAGAAGAAACCTTGTTTATGGTTGTCGGCAACAAGAAGGACATCTGAATGTAGAGGATGAATGTTCTCTTAAACTTCAGCCGATCTTCGTCCCCATCAACGCTATTCTCCATCATCGAGTCTGTCAATTGCTTCAAAGTATTGCCTTGGAAGCTTCTAAAACTTCCTTGTCCTCCTCACTAAGCTCTTGAAATTTAACATTGTTTGGAAAGAGAAGCCCTACAAAAGCAGAAAAAATGTTTCAATAATACAGATATATTGTAAAACTACACCAAAATAATTAACAGAATATATTATAAGGAATGCAAGTATAACAGTTTATGTAATTGGTTACCAGATGCATTCAAGCTAAGGGCAGCTCTTACATTTTCTTGGGTGATGTTGAATACACCATACCAGGTGTCCAATGTGGTTTTTATCATATCAAACGAATATGCCAACTCTTTCAAGAGCTTATACGGAACATTCATGGGAGAGATGTGCATCAAACTACCAAATTCTAGTTCCTGGACAATGACTATCTTTTCATGACTCATGTTTTGGAATTTATCATGAAGGAGCCTTGTGGATCATCTCAAATCATGAGTTTTCTGTAAACAAACGAGAATCATCTAAATAAACTATATTTATACAAGAAAAAATTGAGTTGATCTAAGATATATGTGCTTACATTATATTTTAGTGCAGGGTTCTTGCTTGCCAATTTTTCTGTAATGAATAAAAAATAAGGTTAATAGATAATAACAGCACCAAATGCACCCCAATTCATAAGAAATACACCGAATTATGAGTCATATATACCACTATTTTTTATTACATGAAATAATGTGAGTTCAAAATGATATCCAACTCAATCAAACATGCATAAAATGACACCAAAAGCACAAGAACAATATTCTGTTTCTAGTTATAGCAAGAATAGGACAACAACACCAATTACACCCGAATTCACTTGAAATACCTCGAAAGTTGTTTCTGATTACTATAGACAAACTCAGTTCGAACCATACAAACATGCACAAAACTACCTTCAAATCTCTCAAACACATGAAAATATAGGTTAAACTATATGCGAAATAGTATGTAAGACAGTTATCACCAATTGAACAGTATGATGAGAACAGTAATATGTACTTTAAAGCAAGAACACATAATGAATATACTAAATAAACAGAAATATGATTATCTAGTGTTTCGCGATCGAAATGGGAAAGAGAAAAGTGAAAAAATTGGACTATTAGTGTGCAATACCTTCAATAATCTTTCGTTTTTTGTTTCTATGTTCCTTGATGAAGATTTTGAACTTCTCCTGTAGATTTTCTTGAGTTTTCGCGACGATTTTGATAGTTTTTTCAGAGATTTTGAGCGTTATTTGAATTTTCAGGATTGGGGTTTTGACCAAGAAAGAAGCTTTCATAATACCGCTCGCGCTATTGAACAGTTGAGGGAACTCGTGTTTACATGCTCCTTAATGTGAGGTTAGTTTTTGTTGAATTTGAATCAACTTAATTAGACTTGATTGTCAAAAAGACTTGTATATGTAACAGTCCTCGTATCCTTAATAATATCAAACTTAAAATTTGTACTAATCAAACCCAACAAGATTCACAATCAAACACTAGAAAATCTTTTACAAAATTTTTTAATCAAATTCTCACTAAACCCTCGACTAAAACCCAATAAATCCAGTCAAATCTTAACAAATCCGGAAATCAAACCTTTTAAAACTTACCACCAAACTAAGAAACTTGTATATAAATATCAAATATTAGTATAAAATAGGAGTTCCCTTTGCGTCATGGGACTTAAAAAAATTAAAAAATAATGAAAATACACAATTAAAATTATCAATATGGGAGTCGATGGTATTTGATATACCAATAATATTATTGATAATTTAATAGAATAAATATCAATATCATTATATATTAATAATTTTTTATTACATCTACATATATTTGGATAATATTAGTTGATTTACTTTTTGTTCTTTTTTGGTCAATAGGCTTTAACTCTCAAGTCTCAAAGTATCCGCCAACCGAAAAGGCGAGAGCTAATGACTAATCTCTAATTCTGAGTTCACATTTTTTTAGATAAAAAACTAATCATAAAACCTATTGCATACATTCATATTAAAAATCAAACACTTATTTAATATTACTTGATGCATTAAGACATTTAAAATAACTAAATAAATAAAAGAACAAATAAAATAGCAATGGCTTGGGCCGGTCATTATTGATTAGGGCTTCAAAAAATGTCTCTCTTAATGTCTAAACAAGTATCGAAAATTTGAATTCCGTGCATATAGTAATTTATTAGTCAACGACAAATTCTTAAATAAAATTCAATATTATAGCACAATAGTTCTTGTCTTACTGGATTGAGAGATACTGTAGAAAACTAAAAAATTATATATATATATATATAACACCAATAATACCAAAATAACATTTATAATATCAACATAGGAAAAATTGAATCAATTTAGGTTAATTTAGTGGTTAATTCATTAATCTGCTTAACTAAATATCAGAAGTTTAAATTCCATTTTGTATATGTAGTAACTTATTGGTCAGCTAAATCCTTAAATAAAGTTTCAATTTCTACCGAATTAGTTCTTAGTATGTTGTGTTGGGAAATACTATGGATAAAAAAGAGAGAAAATTGACCCAATATTTGTGATTTGGCAGGTTTGCACCTCCGTTCTTACCACCATATCTGTTAAGTTTTCATTGCTTAGACTTTGAAAGTCATGAAGGGTTTGTACCATCGTCTTAAAACTGCCACCAAGGTTCTTATTGACAACTCTGAAATCTGAATGATCTAACTTGATTATTGTGTCATTCATTACTTTATATATTTTCTTACCGTCACGTAGCTTCTGCTCCCCAAATTGAAATTTTAACCTGAAATTCCTTTTTTTTTTTCCTATCCAAAAAGCCATGGGCGACGGTTTGCAGCAACAACAACAACAATAATAATAATAATAATATTATTATTATTATTATTATTAAATATTATTATTAAATATTATTATTAATAATAATAATAATATTATTAAATATTATTATTAAATATTATTAATAATAATAATAATAATAATATTATTATTATTATTATTATTGTTGTTGTTGTTGTTGATTATTATTATTATTATTATTATTATTATTATTATTATTATTAAAAGAAGGATAAACACCATAGTCAATAGTAAATTTGGTGTACTTGAACCAACCTGATGCTAGCCGTAATAGCAACAGTTTCACAAGGACCAAACTGATTTAAACACATTCAACAATTTCAGAAGCCTGTGCAGAACCATAACAATTTATGACCTGTTCAAGTTGCTCATTAACTTGGGGATAAGCTGGCAATTCACTTCACTAAAACACAGCCATAGTTCAATCCTAACTATTTGCCAAAATCAATTACATCAGACATACCATCATGTCTTTAGCTTATCATATCCTACCAAATTGAGGATAATATACTAAACTGAATCGAATGCAGTTTTCTTCCGACAAGAGAGAAGTATAAGATGAACATGTATGTCAACAACGACCAAGTTGTTCCATATAAGGTAGTTCGGATACATGGATTAAATGAAGTTAAATGCTGTCATAAATCATATTTGTTAGAACAATTGAAAATATGCATCGCAATTCACAAATCAATTTAGAAGCATATTTCCACAAGATAGAAATACTTACACGCGCATCACTCAGAGTTGAGCAAGTAAAGCCACCAGTGAGTAACTAGAATAAGCACAATAGGATCCAACCATACACTGTAGTGTGTAATGGACACAGGAAAAGCCCTCCGATGTCATCAAGATCAGTAGATCACCCACAAACATGCTATATATTCAGGGTAATGAATATAAGTATATAACATAGTTAACATTTCAAAACCGACTATCTATCTTGCTCAGGCAAAACTATCCAAATTCAAAATAGAGGATCACTGAGTTACAGTTGTGGTTGATGGAATATGTATTTAGGTTCTTCTACCTTTCAACAAAAGGTAACCAATAAGTTCATTTTAGAGCAAAAAGATAACCCTATTTATACATCTCACTTTCCATCAATGATAATAACAATAATAAGAAACAATCCTTTTTCTACTAGTTGAGGTCGATCATATACATCCAACAATACCATTATGTTCTATCTTCTATCATAAAATATGACTACAAACAAGCCCTTTCAAATCTCACCATCCATATCTACCAACACTCCTATCTTGGAATTGTGGCAATTATTGTTATAGTAATTTTGAACAACCACCAAAAGCAAAATTTATCACCTAGAACGTACAACATTAACACTCACCTAGATTGTAATCCAATCATTCAACACAAGTTAAGAACGATCATCATTCTCTAGAGAGTGGTGGTTTTAAATTCAAGATAGTGCAATCGCAGCTCTCTTAGTTTCATTTCGCCACAGAATTTGCGAACTGAATTCAAAATGATGCTTGAAATCATAAATAATTCTAAGCAATTCAGCTCATCACTCGTTTTCACCTCTTCAGAGCCGCTTCTTTCTTTTGCTCTAGCTTCTGCAAGAACACATTAGCATTGTCCTCAAAATAATCTTTGTGATGATGATCCTCCGGGACAAGTTCCCTAAACTTCTCAAACTGTCTTTCAGCTTCATCTTTCTTCTTCATCATAGTATACACCACACCCTTACACAAGTAAGGCCTAAAATCCTTCGGTTCTTTTGTCACAAGATCCTCATAGACCTTCAGCGCACTGGATAATTCCCCTTCCAAAACCTTAACCTGTATTAGAAAGTTAGTTAGATATGCATTTATGTTATAGATACTTGTTAGAGTAAACTTAGTGAAGTACTTAAAGAGCCCCCCTAAAATATCACATCAGTGGCAAAATAATAAATGGAGGATCAAATATTTGTCCAAATAATTATCATCTCTGACCAAGACAGATTTAAGTACTACAATTTTAACCATGAAAGATATAATCTAGCTTGACACCTATCAATCATTGGGCTAGTTTGAGCCACAATGGGGAATCGAGCTAGTTTATATATTTCATGATTAAAATCCGTCCAGCCTCTAATCTTTCATGGTCTGAAATGTAGAAATGCAGTTTATCATATCTTTCATGGCAAAACAATCAATGGAGGATCAAGCATTTGTCCAGAATAAATCATCATTTCAGGCCATGACAGATTTATGCCCTATAATTTTAACCATGAAAAATATAATCTAGCTCAACACCCATCAATAAATTGGGTTAGTTCAACACAAAATGATGAAGTCGAGCTAGTTTATATGTTTACATTATTTGTGTTAGAATTCACGATAATATCTCAAAGGTTTAAATAACTCTATTGATCTCTATAGTTTCACCAAATTTGCGATGAGATCCTTATACTTTTTTCTTTACAATTGGATCCCTATGTTACTTTAAATTTTGTAATTAGATCCTTTTCATGTCAAAAATATAAAATTAGCAGAATATCTTTTTCAAAAAACATGTAGTGAAAGATTTAATTAGGTTCTTAATTGTGGATACACTCAATTTTCGGAGAAATATTCAGTTAACTCTAACCATTTTTACACTTAAAAGCACCTAATTACAAAATTAAAAGCAGTATAGGAACCCAATTGAAAATAAAATAAAAGACCTAATTACAAATTTGGTGAAACTATGAACTATGAAACCTACAGAGTAATTAAACCTATCTCAACAATAATAAACTTGATAATCAGATGTTTCTATGAATATGATACAAGGTAAATAGGTGATGAACAAATCAGATAATAATCAAATAATAAATGCTTAATATCCCAGTATCAATTCAAATATCATACTATTCTCTAACAATTTCAACTACTCAAATATTTCATGTTTGTAGTTTATTATTTTTCCCACATATCAGAGAGAATAACTTCCTTTGACAAATAAAAAATGATACATCTACAACTCCATCATACAACTCCAGCAACAACGCTGCAACTTGCAATTTTGCAACTTATTTGTGAGTTAGTTAGTTAGATGGTTATCCTCTTTTGCTATAGTTAGTTATGGGTTGGTATGCACTTGTATATAAACACTAATTGAATCCCATTCAATGTTGATTACCTGCGCAATTAGCAGCTTCAAGTCCCTTGCCTCAGAATCCCTCTCTTCCTTCTCCAAGAACTTCACAGCTTCTTCAAACCTTGGCATAAAATCCTTTGTTGGTTCCTTCAACTCAAAAGCCGCCACAAGAAGACCATGAAGCGCAATCACGTTATAAGGGTCTCTCTTCAGCACTTCTTCGAACAAGTTCCGCGCCACCGCGTGGTCGTTGTTGCAGGCACGCAGGTGCGCCTTCAGCAGCGGCCAATCAAGCTCCTCCGGCTCAATTTCAATCAAGCGGTCTACCATCGGAACCGCTTCGTCGAATTTACGCTCTCTGATCTTTGCTTCGATGAGGGACTGAAGATCTTCAACGGTGCTGTTCTCTTCACCCGAAACCTTTTCTTCGCCGGAGGCATCTTCCAGAGAGGATTCCGTCGCGGGAGATGGTGGTTGCGGTGCGGCTGTAACGGCAGCGGCGAGGGCGGGAGAATTGAAGTGAAGGCGCATGAGGAACAATGCAGCTGCGATGCATGCTGATTTGAGGATGGGTGAGAAGAAGGGGTTTAGTGTTTGGGTCACGTGGGTTAATGGGTTTTTGGGTGAGTGTGAGGCTTTGATGGGTGAAAATCGAAAGGAAGCGGAAGAGGAAGAGGAGGAAGATGGTAGAGAAAGGAAAGGAACGGAAGAGAATGGTGTTGTTGAATGGTGGTGATTAAGAGAGAGAAGGGATTGGTGGTGGTGATGAGAGGGTTTCAGTGAAAAGAGAGACTCCATGGATGAGGCTGAACTGGGAATTGAGAACTGCCAAACCGGTAAATAACTAAATATCTCAACCCGAGAGATTCTCACCGATGAGAACATGCCGAGGTAGCCAATGTGTTGAGTTATGACTATATGGTGACCTTGTTAGTGTTTTTTTTTTTTTTTTTTCCTTTGAAAGAAATTAGAACACAGGAGCCAAAAGAAAGCTTAAAATAAAAATCAAACAGGCTGTCTCTACGAAAAATGTTTCGCAATTTCCATGGTAGCTTTTAGAAAATGGATCATTATTGAATGCTCTAGAAAAAATTTTCATATAATTCACTTATTCCAAAAAAGATTGGTCTTATTCAAAACAAAACTTTCAATTTGAGAACTTTCAATTTGAGGTACTCCACCACTTATGTCATAGAAAGTATTTTAGGTGATCATGGCTGAAACCTACATGTCTTTTAGGTGTTGAATAATGACATTGATAAATTAAGGACATGATTTTGTATTGGGCTAGAAGAGCACCTGTTACGGCCCGGCCCAAGGTCCGCACGGGTCGACCCGACTCCAGTCCTACCCGACCCGGCCGCGTGCCCTCCAACCGACCCGGACACGCGTCTCGTACGACTCGCACGCGGCTGCAGGACAATGTCCTTGGGTATATGGGCCTGTCCTCTCAAGGGGCCCACTACTGACACGTATATAAGGGAAAGATTGGCTCTTCCCCCGAGATACGTCATATCCTTTCACCTCGTTATTCTGCCCGCCTGCACATCGCTGACTTGAGCGTCGGAGTGTCTTTGCAGGTGGCACCCCCCCTCATCTTCTCTCCAGGACAAGTGCTCGTCTGCTCAACTTACTCGCAACCAGCGCGACCCAGACCAAGGCGTCCTCGCCCCCTCACTTGCACACCCGACCTGTCCGGAACCCGACCACCGAACATTGGCGCCGTCTGTGGAGAACGCCTGCCTAAATGGAAGTCGCACTAGGTCCCGGCGACCGAGCTCGAGCCGCCGGAGCGGAGGGGGCAGCCTCCGTCGCCTCGCAAAGGGGGGCACGGAGATCCCCCCAACAACACACGAGAACACGACCATTCGGGGGAACGGGCGGCGACAGCGCCATAATAATGCAGGAGCTACGCCACAGAGTCCAAAACCTAGAACGACAGCTGGCTGACCGGGAACGGGATGGACAGTTTACCGACCCAAGCTATACCCCGTCTCCCGGGAGCGAGGAGGAGGACTCTCACAGAAGCCGCCCGCGGCGTACATCCGCATCCCGGACGGAAGCGGAAAGCACGCGGGAGGAATCACCCGTAAGAAGAAGACGAAATGACACGATCATCTATTCCCGCGGCAGAGCAACCCGCCGAGCGGCAAGAGGTCGCGAAGACGGGGAAGGGAGACCTGACAGAACAAGACAACCTGTGATAATGGGCGTCACCCCGTTCCACCGATCCGTCCTCGAGGTCCGGTTGCCGAAACACTTCGACAAACCAACGGACATGAGGTATGACGGAACTCAGGACCCTCTGGAACACCTCACGGCCTTTGAGGCCAGGATGAACCTAGAGGGAGTAGGGGACGAAGTAAGATGCCGCGCCTTCCCGGTTACCCTAGCAGGACCAGCGATCAGATGGTTTAACGGCCTCCCTCAAAGTTCCATCTACAATTTCTCAGACATCAGCCGTGCATTCCTTGCCCAATTTACAATGCGGATAGCAAAGGCCAAGCACCCCATCAACCTTTTAGGGGTAACCCAGAGACAAGGAGAGCCGACCAGGAGGTACTTAGATCGGTTCAACGACGAATGCTTGGAAATCGACGGCTTAACCGACTCGGTGGCCAGTCTCTGCCTGACAAATGGCCTCCTCAATGAGAACTTCCGAAAACACCTTACCACGAAACCGGTTTGGACAATGCATGAAATCCAGACGGTGGCCAAGGAGTACATAAACGACGAGGAAGTCAGCCGAGTCGTGGCTGCCAATAAGCGGCAGTCCGGCTACAGCCAAGCTCGTCAGTCCGGTGGGGACGGTGAAAGAGCAAAAGACAAGGCCAGGGAGGAGGCATCAAACAAAGCACCTAGGCCGTTTCCTCGAGTCGGAAAGTTCACTAACTACACCCCACTCACTCTCCCCATCGTGGAAGTTTACCAGCAAATAGCTGAGAAGGGAATCCTTCCGAAGCCCCGACCACTTAAGGACCGTACGGGAGGAAACAAGAACCTTTACTGTGATTACCACAAGGGTTATGGCCATCAAACACAGGACTGTTTTGACCTGAAGGATGCACTGGAACAAGCGATAAGGGAGGGAAAGTTAGCAGCGTTCTCCCATCTCATCAGGGAGCCGAGAAGACGTTATCGTGATCAAGACGAGGAAGGCAAGACCCGTTCGGCCAAACGGCGACAAGACCCCGAGGACAGAGACCACGGCCTCACCGTGATAAACGTGGTAACGGCAAAAAATGCTGCACCAAAATCCCGGTCGGCACACAAGAAAGACGTTAAGGTTCTGGCGA
Organism: Arachis stenosperma; assembly: GCF_014773155.1. NCBI lineage: Eukaryota > Viridiplantae > Streptophyta > Magnoliopsida > Fabales > Fabaceae > Arachis > Arachis stenosperma. The sequence continues at coordinate 34,540,783 of NC_080378.1, forward strand.
TCTCATCCCCGCCGGTGCAAAGCTCTAAAAAACCTCCATCCATTTCTTTTGGCCCGGAAGACCAGTGGTTCAGCGACGCCCCGAAAAACCCCCCCATGGTCATAACGGCCAGAGTGGGAACCGGCCTCGTCAAACGGATCCTTGTCGACACAGGAGCTGATTCAAATATCATGTTCCGCAACGTGTTTGACGCACTAGGGCTAAAGGATGCCGACCTGACGACTCACCAGCATGGGGTCATCGGGTTAGGCGACCACTTCATCAAACCGGACGGAGTCATATCCCTACCAATCTCGGTGGGGCAAATCCAAGGCCGAAGATCGGCGATGGCCGAGTTCGTAATCCTCCGAGATTCCACAGCCTACAACATCATCTTGGGGAGAAAGACAATCAACGATTTTGAAGCCATAATCAACACCAAGCTGCTAGTAATGAAGTTCGTTACCGATGACGGATCCATAGGCACCATAAGGGGAGACCTCGAGACGGCGGTCGCTTGTGACAACGCCAGCCTTTCCCTTTGAAAGAAGTCCAAGGAAGCATCCGGCGTGTTCCTAGCCGACCTTGATGCCAGAATAGAAGACAAGCCGAGGCCAGAACCAGAAGGGGACCTAGAGAGGTTTAGAATCGGTGACGAAGAGGAAAAGTTCACATTCGTCAACAAGAACCTCCCACATGAGCTGAAGGAACCTTTGATCGAAATGATAAGGGCCAACAGGGACTTGTTCGCCTGGACGCCAGCCGACATGCCGGGCATAGATCCAAAAATCATCTCACATCATCTAGCCGTCAAGGCGGAAGTACGCCCAGTGGCTCAACGGAGGAGAAAGATGTCGGCGGAAAGAGCAGAGGAGGTAGCCAGGCAGACGGCCAGCCTCCTAGAAGCAGGCTTCATACGGGAAGTGGACTACACGACATGGCTCTCGAATGTGGTATTGGTGAGAAAACACAACGGCAAGTGGAGAATGTGCGTGGACTATTCTGACCTTAACAAAGCATGCCCCAAGGATTGCTTCCCCCTCCCCAACATAGATGCACTCGTCGATGCCGCGGCGGGATATCGGTACCTAAGTTTCATGGACGCCTACTCCGGTTACAACCAGATACCGATGCACCGTCCCGATGAAGACAAGACGGCGTTCATAACGCCGGGAGGAACTTTCTGTTACAAGGTAATGCCGTTTGGCTTGAAGAATGCGGGGGCAACTTATCAAAGGCTGATGAACAAGATATTCCACGACCTCATAGGGAAAACAGTTGAAGTCTACGTGGACGACATCTTGGCAAAAACAACACGACCTGACGACCTCTTGAACGACCTGGCGAGTGTATTCGCGTCCCTCCGTCAACACGGTATGAGGCTGAATCCCCTCAAGTGCGCCTTCGCCATGGAAGCCGGCAAGTTCTTGGGATTTATGATAACTCAGAGAGGGGTAGAAGCTAACCCTGAGAAATGCCAGGCAATACTTCAGATGAAGAGCCCAGGCTGCATCAAGGACGTCCAGAGGTTGGCAGGGCGGTTGACCTCATTATCCCGGTTTCTCGGGGCTTCGGCAACAAAGGCCCTGCCATTCTTCAACCTCATGAAGAAAGGGATGGCGTTCGAGTGGACGCCCACATGTGAAGAATCCTTTCGGCACTTCAAAGAAATCCTGGCGGCACCGCCCGTCCTCGGGAAGCCAAAGGACGGAGAACCACTGTACCTGTACCTCGCCATAACGAGTGAAGCCCTGGCCGCAGTTCTAGTACGGGAGGACGGAAAAGCTCAACAACCAGTCTATTTCATAAGCAGGGCCTTGCAAGGGGCAGAGTTAAGGTATAGCAAGTTGGAAAAGCTAGCCTTAGCACTTCTAACTTCCTCACGAAGGTTAAAACAATACTTCCAAAGTCACCAAGTTGTCGTCAGAACGGACCAAGGAATCCGGCAAGTACTCCAAAAACCCGACCTGGCGGGAAGAATGATGACTTGGTCCATCGAACTCTCCCAGTATGACATACGGTACGAACCCCGGCAAGCCATCAAGGCACAGGCGATGGCAGATTTTCTAGTAGAAGTAACGGGAGATCCAAGCGAAGAAGTGAGTACACGGTGGAAGCTCCATGTGGACGGAGCCTCCAACCAGACCTTCGGAGGTGCCGGGATCATCCTGGAAAGCCCGGTTGGAGTTGTGTACGAACAGTCGGTCAGATTCGAGTTTCCCATCTCGAACAATCAGGCAGAATATGAAGCCCTTATAGGAGGCTTAACCCTAGCAGCAGAAGTCGGCGCAAGAAAACTAGAAATATGCAGTGATTCCCAAGTCGTCACCTGCCAAGTAAACGGCAGCTACCAAGCCAAAGACCCCTTGCTTCAGAAGTACCTGGAAAAGGTTAAAAGCTTGAGCCAAAAGTTCGAAGAGGTCACGGTCCACCACGTACCTAGAGAAAGGAACACACGGGCAGACCTCCTGTCAAAGTTAGCTAGCACAAAGCCGGGAGAAGGGAACCGGTCTCTTATCCAAGGCATGACGAGAGAACCAGCAATCACACTGCACGTGACAAGCCTAGGTTCTTCATGGCTAGACCCCATCACCGACTTCCTAGAACACGGCAAACTCCCAGTGATGAAAAGGACGCGGCAAAATTGAGAAGGGAAGCGGCCAAATACGCCGTCATCCAAGGACAGTTGTTCAGGAAAGGGCTCAACCAACCCCTACTGAAGTGCCTTCACCCCGATCAGACGGACTACGTCCTAAGGGAAGTCCATGAGGGCTGCTGTGGGCACCACATCGGAGGCAAGGCCCTAGCGAGGAAACTAATCCGAGCCGGATACTATTGGCCGTCGATGATGGCAGACTCCAAAGAGTTCGTCAAAAAATGCGTAAAGTGCCAACAGAACGCCAACTTTGCAAGGGCGCCGGACTCCGAGTTAAGCTTGCTGACGACTTCTCGACCATTCTCTCAATGGGGAGTCGACCTCTTAGGGCCTTTCCCAGTCGGCCCGGGGCAAGTCAAATACCTCATTGTTGCAATTGACTACTACACCAAATGGATAGAAGCCGAACCGCTAGCCAGTATATCCTCGTCTAATTGCAGGAAGTTCATGTGGAGGCAGGTGATAACTCGATTCGGGATACCGGAAGTCGTCATCTCGGACAACGGCACGCAATTTACTGACAGGAAGTTCACGGAATTCCTCAACGGCCTGGGCATAAAGCAAAGGTTCTCCTCGGTAGAACACCCTCAGACGAACGGACAAGTGGAGTCCGCCAACAAGGTTATCCTTTCAGGACTAAAAAAGAGGTTGGACAACAAAAAGGGTGCTTGGGCCGACGAGCTAGCATCGGTCCTCTGGTCTTACCGAACAACCGAGCAATCCTCCACCAAGGAAACTCCTTTCCGACTAACGTACGGGGTGGATGCAGTAATACCCGTAGAGATCGGTGAACCGAGCCCGCGGTTGCTTTTGAAAGGAGTGGAGGAAACCGTAGAAAAGGACCTGATAGATGAAGCTCGGGAAATGGCCCATTTGACAGAAACGGCGCTAAAACAAAGAATGGCTCTACGCTACAACACCAAAGTGCTCAAGAGGGAATTCGAGCCAAACGATCTCGTCTTGAGGCGAAATGATATCGGCCTGCCGACCCCCGGAGAGGGCAAGCTAGCGGCAAACTGGGAAGGCCCCTACAGAGTCAAAAAGGTGATGGGAAAAGGAGCCTTTAAGTTAGAAAAGCTTGATGGCAAGGAGGTCCCGAGGACATGGAACGCGGACAACCTTAGAAGATTCTACTCCTAGAGGACGGAACGACATGCCGGCTAATCTAGCTAAGTAGTTAATTTGTCATTTGAACTTTATGGTAGCTTTTAAGTCCTTTATGTGGTTACCGAATAAGATATACTTGTGCAAATTCTCCACCCTATTTTATCTCCGCTTTTCAGATAAACCATCTCGTCGTGACTAACGACGACGTGCGACCCGGGACTGATCACCCCGGGAGATCATCAACTACCGTTGTAACAAATAACTACACGAAAGGCCACGGGCCACCGGTATAAACGACTACAAACCAAAAACGGTTAATAGGAACAATAACACGATCAGACGAATAAACGACAACTATAAACCAAAACGGTTAGAAGCGATAACGCGACCAGACGAATAAGAAAAGGCTTATCGCGATAATACGAGCAAGCGACCAAAAAAGGTCATTGTTCACAAGCCAAAATAAAAACGGCAAAGATCAAATTGTTCATAAGCCAAAACGGCTAAAATCAAGATTATTCACAAGCCAAAACAAGACGGCTAAACAAAAACTTTAAAACAAAGGATTCATTTCTTGGGGACATCAACAACTTGGCCATCCTTAATGACTTTACGAACGCCGATTGCCGATGTGTCGAACTCGGGAGCAACGATTTTGACCTGAGCCTTAAGAGCCTCTTCGGTCGCCAGAATCGCACCCTTCCCCTGTTTGACGACGTCTTTATACTTCGCCTTCCATGTTGCCAGCTCGGCCTCCGCGGCCTGCTTCTCTTTCTCGACTTCGGCCACACGCTTCTGCGCCGCGCCGACCTGCTTCTCCAAAGCCATTTCGCGCTCGACCAAACGTTCAACCGTCGCGCCCGACTCTTTCTGTTTTTTCTCAGCAGTTGTGGCCTTCTGTTCGGCGGCAGTAGCTTTCTGCTCGGCAGCGGTGGCTTTCTTTTCGGCGGCGTCCAGTTTTTCCGAAGACTGAGTCAATTGCTCCCGAAGGGTCTCAACTTCACTTTTTAGCTCGTTATTAGCCTTCCCGGCAGAATCCAACCTTCTGCGGAGGGACTCCATCCCGGACAGTTCGAACTCGGCCTTCCGAGCTATGACTGCGCCGCGAAGAAGAGTGCGATACATCCACCTCGCCTGCCCGGCAAGGGATGATTCATGGAAATACTCCTCAGTGCCGGGGATCAGCTGCGAGTCTATGAAATTTCCAGCGTCGAAATTCCTTTCCATAACAGTAAGAACACCCTCAGGGCTAGACGACGCCGTCGAGGCCTTCCTTTTTCTCTTCAGCTTAGGGACCTCTTCCACCTCTTCGTCATCATCTGGTTTAGGCACGGAACCCCCAGTTCCAATCACCTCGCGGAAAGGGGAGGCATGGACTGCTTTGCCGCCTTCAACCGCGGCACCATGAGCCGAGGTGCCAATCTCGTCGGCAGCGGCCCTCTGCTCGGGAGCACCCTTGTCCTCCGGAGGAGCATCAGGCCCCTCGGGGGTGGGTTGCTCGTCACCCTCCTCGTCGTCACCATCGCCTAAAAAGGTTTTAAACAAGTCGGGAAGACCCGTCACCGACGCAGACATATCCACTACAGGAAAGCAAAAAAGGTCGGTTAATCGCCACATAATATCAATAAAAGGAAAAAAGGTAAGGGGTAAAGTAAAAAGCTTCTCACAAATATAATTACGACCGGACTCCCGGTCACCCATGAGGAGGTGGGGATTTACTTGGTTCTTCCCAAAAACTGCCATCAACACCTCGGCAATCTGCTTATCCACCGCCGACATACCCCTATAGGTTACCTTAATAAAAGTATTGGACCCTGCCCCGAAGCTCCAATAAGTCGGGATGAGCCGTACCCCCTCCAAAGACAACCAAAAGGGATGACGACCTTTGACAGGGCGGACCTTAAAATATTTGTCCTTAAACCCATGGTAAGAATCTTCAAACAAACCGAAAATCTTCCGACCCTGGGCAGACCGGAAGGACATGAACCCTTTTTTGTGTTTTCCCTCCTTGGAAGGGTTTGTGAGGGTGAAGAAGAAGAGGTAAACATCCACGGACACCGGCAGTTCGAGATATTCACAGACCATCTCGAAACAGCGGATCGAGGCCCAACTGTTCGGATGCAACTGCGACGGTGACACGGAAATCCGATTTAAAAGCGCCATTTGAAAGGCTGAAAACGGAATACGAACTCCGACTTGAGTGAACATGGCTTTGTAGAACCAAATCCAGTCGGCGACCTGGCGGGGTTGGAAGTTGATTTCGTACAATCGCTCGTGAGGAGCCGGGACGAAAACGTCATAATTAGCCTCCTCGTCAGTCCCTCCACACAAGTATCCGGCTTGTCGGAACTCGGTGAGCTCCTCCTCGCCCATTTGGTTGGGTGATTCCTTCACGTCGGAAACAACCCAGGCATACGGATCATACGCCGCGGGGTTAACGGAAGCCCAGGAGACCGTGCGAGCCATACCTACACGGGGGGATCATCCAGTTAGTCTAAGAGATCGGTAGATCGGTTGCTCAGTTCAAGCACACCACTACTCCCCAACTAAGGACAAAACACTAGAGGTGGACAGGGAAAAGCCTACCCTAGAATGGCTCCCCCCTAACACGTATAACCGCCATTGGAAGGCCACACAATAGTAACAGAACCATGCAACAAGCATACAAAAATAATGCACAAAAGGGAGAATGATTCGAAAGTTACCTAAACTGATGAAAAGAAGATGAAGTTGCAAGTCTGGAAAAGTGCAAGAAGGATGATCTAAGGCACCGCCGCAACGCTCTGAAGTCTCGCAAATAAGGAAGAGGAAGGTGAGGAATGGCAAGTGTGGAAAAGTACCGAAGTATAAAGCCGATCGTTTAAAAACTGCCTCCCCAAAGCGCGAAATAACTGGGGGCAGAATAGTCTTTTCAAACAGGGTTTTCCACCCCATTATGAGCATTCAATGCCCGGCACAAGGAACGAAGCGATGAAACGGTTGCTTACGCAACCCAGGGGACACGCGCGTTGGGGGCATATCCCTCCCACGAGCGGCCGACCAGACGAGATACGAGACGACACGCCATTGGTAGCTCCCACGACTACCATTGGCGCGTGGGGGCACTGTTACGGCCCAGCCCAAGGTCCGCACGGGTCGACCCGACCCCAGTCCTACCCGACCCGGCCGCGTGCCCTCCAACCGACCCGGACACGCGTCCCGTACGACCCGCACGCGGCTGCAGGACAATGTCCTTGGGTATATGGGCCTGTCCTCTCAAGGGGCCCACTACTGACACGTATATAAGGGGAAGATTGGCTCTTCCCCCGAGGTACGTCATATCCTTTCACCTCGTTATTCTGCCCGCCTGCACATCGCTGACTTGAGCGTCGGAGTGTCTTTGCAGGTGGCACCCCCCCTCATCTTCTCTCCAGGACAAGTGCTCGTCTGCTCAACTTACTCGCAACCAGCGCGACCCAGACCAAGGCGTCCTCGCCCCCTCACTTGCACACCCGATCTGTCCGGAACCCGACCACCGAACAGCACCCATGACATCCAATTTTATGACTTTTCTTTTTATTGTTCTTTCATGTGCAAAGAACTTCTTGCTGAATTATCCAATGAGATCCTTGAAACGGAGATAATTCTATCATAGAAAATCTGGAGTTGTATCCAATCAAAAAAAAATGTTCAGAGAATATTTTTATAACATCTTCTAATATCACTCTCAGGCCTCATAAAAAGACTCTCTTTCTTGTTGTCTAAATGTCTGAATGTCGGTTCTCAACTTTGTCAATCTTTAAGGAAAAATAATTTGGTTAAAAACTTACTCATCAAATCCTTCGAGATTGCTATACTTTTCTTAGGTTGTGTCTCAAGCCACTACTTAGTCCGGTCCCTGACAAAAAAACAAAAACAACAATAGCCGGTAGACATCAGCAGGAACCCCATTAGTCTTGACTGTGTCACAGATTTGGAAGAAGTTAGAGATTTATCGATTAAGATCCTCTTAAGGACTTTCACCAAATTGACAATTTTACTGAACTAAAGTGATGAGTTGAGACTTTAACTCAAAGTTATTAGCATTAACAATGAAAGTGACAATGCTACTACCATAATACCCAGGATTTAGAGTAGTGAAGGAGCCAAGAGTCCTTCTAAATGGCTGAGCATTAAGGGCATTGTGGCTAATATCATTATTAATGTTCTCTGTCATGTCAATTTCAATTTCTTCAATTTCCACTTCACTTTCTTCTTCAATCCTCTGTTCTCTAGCTTGCTTTCTTTGTCGTCAGAGAGTCCTTTCAATTTCAGAATCATAATGAAGAGGTTCTTTGTCTTTATTTCTCTGCATAAACACATAGAAAACAAAGAAAAAGTGAAATTTTCTTTGTCAAAGAGAGGAAAATTCCAGGTGAGGCAACTAACGAAAATTAAATAACGGAAATAAAAGAGTCTAATCTAGGTAATCAATTAATGGGTAGTTGTTAGTCACAATTAATCTTCAGCAACAGCACCAAAAACTTGATGCGGGCTTTATAAAACCACAAACGATCGGCAAGTGCACCGAGTCATATCAAGCAATACCACAGGAGTGAGTTATCGTTCCCACGAGGATTAACAGATTAATCAAGCAATGTCACTTGATTATGCTAGTCAGACAAGCATAAACTTAAGGTTTTAATAGCAAATAGCATTGATGAAGAGGATTTATGTCGATTTAGAATTTTTCAATAAAAAATAATTGTTTCGTTGCAAGTATAGTCCATACCGTTAATTGATCCTCACATCAAAGTTTAAATAAGGATTATCAAAATGCAAATCAAAATAATTTGAAGTTTTAAATCCCGAGTCGTCTTTCCACGGACTAGCAATTAGGTGCGTACACTTTTGGTTTTGAAATCGGTGGTTTTAAACATGGAACGGGAATTTAAAAGAACTAAAAAATAATGAACTACAATGGGTTAAAAGATAATTAATGCAAATTAGAAGAAAATAAGATCAAAACTAGTGAAAATGTAATAAATTCATAAAAGAGCATTGACTTGGGAATGAGAGTTAAGGAATCATTTCCTTGTCATAACCACAAATATGGAAATTACAAAGTTAATCCCATTTCGTCAACCCTAACATTGAGGATAAGTCAAACGTGCATAATTGGCCTTAATCCACAAATCCTAGCTAATTTATTAATTAACTTAGTAAAATGCTAGCGTTAGTAGAAACAAGAGCAACTAACAATCCAAAATTACCATTGAATGTCAGACATTATGACTCTAGTATCCTAGGTACTCATTTTCCAAGTCAAGGAGTGAAAATCTACTCAAAATCCTTAATTGGTATTTTTACAAACAATTGGTGAGTACAAAAACAAAATATAGCAAATTACAAAAGATAATGAAAACTATAACCAATCTATGCACAAAATCAACAATAGAAACTCAATCAAGCATACCTAAATTATAAAACATCAAATTCATCACCAAAAGATTTAAAAAGTCAAAATTGGATATATTAACAAAGTAACTTTAACTATAAAAAAATATAGTAAAAGTAGTGTAATTAAAGAGGGAATTAAAGGTTATTTACAATAGGAGCAAGCTATATCCAAGATCAAAATTGTAAATGAGCTACTTCTACTATAAACCCTAATTAAACCCCTAAGAGAGAATTGAGAGAAAACTTTAAAAAACTAACCTAAGCCTAGCTAAAACTATCTACTAAGGTGTGTAAAAATTGATCCCCTTGTTATGGAATGTTGCCCTTTGATATAGCCTTCATTTCAGCTTCAAGACCTCTAAAATTGGGCCAAGAAATCACGAGTCACGTGATTTTTTAATGAAGCCACGTGTCAGGACTTGTGCGTACGCACAAGGTTGTGTGCGTACGCACACTTGCTGATTTTTCACTTGTGCGTACACACAGAAAGGTGTGCGTACGCACATGCAATGTGTGCATCTCCTTTGTTTTCTTCATGAAATCTCACATTTCGCATGCTTCCTTCCACTTCTACCTAGCCAGTCTTGCCTATTGGACCTGAAATCACTCAACAAAACATATCATGACATCGAATAAAATAAAAGTGGAATTAAATTCATTAATTTAAGCATAAAAAAGTATATTTTCACAATTAGGTGCAATTTAGAGAGAGATCACAAAAGTATGCTCTTTAAGTGAATAAATGTGAGTTTATGTGATGAAATTCACTCAATTCAAGCCAAAATTTATCATCAAATATGGACTCATCAAGCATGAAAACAGAGAGTTAAACAAGAGTAAACAAAAATTGCTTTAGAAAGTAATATGATTAAAAGAGTTAAGGTTTCAGAGATGTTGAGACTTCTGGAAAAATACTTTTCACCTTCCACCTTGATCATGCAAAGATGTATCTATGGAAAATCATTAGTAATCAAACTTCAATCCCATGATAATTCAATTTCTCTTTAACCTAATTAATCGCTAATCTCTTAGTCAATTATTTAAGAAAATAAGTGAAGCGCTTTCACTGATTTCAGAACCACACAATTCACAAGAATTATTCCTAGTTGATTCGATATCACATATCAAGTCTAGTTTTCAAACTTAAGAATTGTGAGAAGTTTCAAACTTAATTTAATTAGTTAACTTTTTTAAGAAATTAAGAGAATTTAAATCAGAGAAGAATTGTTTCCCAACACATTCAAATTCTTTGGATGAAGAACGAAAACTTTTTTTAAGAAAACATCAATACATTAATCAAAGGTAGAAAAGCTAGAATATTAGTCCATAGAAATTAACAAAACTCCTAACCTTAACCAAGGAGATTAATGGCTCATGCTTCAAGAGAAAACCTAAAAATTATGAATTATAAAAATTGGCAAAAAAGAAAAGCTCGTATGTGACTTCTCTCCTTAAATACTAACCCTAAAACAAATTTAAAATTTAAAACTTAAAACAGAATCAACTTAGAACAAAATCAAATCTAACTAATTAATGTTTTCCTTCTCAAGTCAAGCTTTAGATCTTTCTCAATCAATGCTAGAATTCATGGGCTCATGTTGAAGAATCGGAGGAGTTGGTGAATGAATTGAGGTCCTGGAAGGTGGCCCAATTGATGCGTGGAACGTTCCCCATGTAGCTGTGCAACGTGTGGTTGTATTTTGGACTAGTTAGCCTCTGTTTTGGGCTTCACGTTGGACAGCTGTATTCCCACGTGCAATGCATAACCTTCCTTGTTGAAATTGATCTTTGTTTGCTCCCAGGCGTTCCACGGCTGGTGCAATCGTGCATACGCAGGATTGTCCTTGTGGCTCTAGTTGTGATGCACCCATTAGCTTCTATTTCTTTCTTCACGTTGCATGGTTAGGTTCCTGCGTGCAACGGCTAGTGTTATTGTACGTACACATGCTAGATGCATACGCATGACACCCTTTGTTTTTTCTAGCCGTGCCACGCCTAGAGTGCCACGTCCCACGGTCAGTCTTCTTTGTTTTCAACTATTTGTCCAGGGAGCTCTTTGTTTGATCCAGAAAGTTCTCTGTTTGATTCCCCTTCATATGCTTGTTGTTCATGATGAATTCAACAAATGAATTCAACTAACTCAAAATATTGCTCATTTAATCATGAAGTCATAGTTTATCCAACAAGAATTCTTAGTTGATTAAATGAAATTATAAAGAAAAAACAACTAAAGATGCAAATGCGTCACGTAGCTCAAGCCTTGCTACGCTAGACATATTAAAACGACGTCGTATAATTTTAGTTATGACAAGGCATTAAACGACGTCGCTTGAGGATCATTACAAGGAACTTGGTTGTGACAAGATTATTCAAACCCTCAAATGACATCGTTTAATGTCTTTTTTAGCGTCAAAACGCGTATGACATTTTAATGTCTAGCATGACAAAGCTTGAACCACGTCACTAATGGCGTTGAACTCTAATGACGAAAAATAAACGAAGGACTACATTGGCGCATGTTTTAAATCTAGGTGATCAAATTGTAGTAACTAAAAAGTCAGGAACTAAATCAGTTTATCTCGCCAATCTCAAAGACCAAAGTGGGACTTAACTTCGGAACATACTTGCATATGTGGTCTTAAAAATTCCTTTTTCTTAGCACTAATTAGTTTTAAATTATAATTAAATTATTAACCTAATTAATCTAATTAGAAGAGTTATTGCACTTAAATCATCAAATGGCGATTATAATTAAGAGCAATTTGACCATAATTGCGACTAAATACCCATTTTGGTCCATAAGATTTACGCGATTACCTATTTTGGTCCTCGAAAATCAAAATTACCTATACTGGTCCTCCAGATTCAAGTCCCGGCACCAATGTGGTCCCTCGACTCTTTCCAGCAATGACTAGACAAATGGAATGCTGAGATGACATCCTTTCTGCCACACTAGATGATGAGTAAACGACATTGTTTACCCTTGGCATCCAAACAAATCAGAAATGTCGACGCTTTGTATATGAAGGGAAAAGAAACAATGGAGATCCAAAATAAAGTATTCTTCTTCTTCTCTACCTCCACTATTTTTCATTTCTGACTTGTTTGAGCGCCAAGGTAAACAACGTCGTTTACTTATCATCCAGCATAGTAGGGAGGGTGCTATATCAGCACTCCATTTGCCTAATTATCGCCGGAAAGAATCGAGAGACCATATTAGTACCCGAACTTAAATCTGGAAGACTAATATAAGTAATTTTAAATTTCAATGACCAAATTAAGTAATCGCGTGAATCTCAGAGACCAAAATGGGTATTTAGTCCATAATTGCTTTATATTAGAAAAAAAATAAGATAATAAGTTATTAGAGAATTTAAAACATTCAATCATAATATGTACTCTTAATTGTTTCTTACAATTTTTTATCTTGTTATATTAACATTTTCTAATTAATCATCTTATTGAATAGTCCAAATAGTGAGAGACTCAATTAAACTGAGATTCAAAACTTTATTTAAATTGAATGGTATAAATTCGAATAAAGATAACATATTGTGTAAATTGAATTGTAGTGCATGAGGAATGCAGATAACTCTATAGAATCGACAACGGTGAATCTAACACTCAATATTATGATGTTAAATATGGATTTTGAATGTGCCTTCACACGAAATAGTTCACACACATGATGCCATGATAAAGGTTCATGAATAACAATATAATATATAATATATAATATCTAAATTAAAGTGCTAAAGCTATGAATCTATGATTATCTTACACCCCCTAACCAGCTCAGTGGTAGTACGCAAAAAGAAGAATAAGAATCCAACGTTTGTCCCTTACGGGGCAATGTAATTAACCTTTTAAAAGGATAATAATTAAAAAAATTTTAACCGCAACACCTAAACAGAAAATTTCAAAATTAAAATAACAAAAAGGACTATCTATGAACTCTACCTTCAAAATTGAGCAACGCTGGTTTATCGGAAAAAGGAAGAAAATTCTTATTTGTTATTTTCATCAGAAACACTCGCTTGACCACCATCTAAGAGCTCCTTCACACAAAATTGATGCAAGTTTTCATACATTTTCTTCCATTGATTAACCATTTGCATTGACTTCTGGTAATCATCTTTTAGTTTCTCCATTTCCAATTCAGAAGCAGCAGCAGAACCGTGTCGCTGCAACAGAGGTTTTAGCAAGTCGATAAATCGCAATCAAGAGTAGATAAAGGCAATCTAAACAAAAGCAAAAATTCACAAAGAAATAGGCCTAGACTGATAAGTAAAATCAGACATGCTGGTAATCACCAAGAGACAAACCTGAAGTTCCTTGACGTGAGAAGATATCGCATGAGAACTGAGATACGAAACTTTGGCACATCTCTTGGCACCGCAAAGGACAATAGGTGTCTTAGCATCTGAATCTTCAACTGAGTTTGCATATTTCTCCAACGGAGGGGGTAAATCGGACCCCTGCTTTCTTGATGATGATTGTAATATATGACTAGTTGAGTCTATTTCGGGCCTAACAACACAAATATTACTTACAGGCCCTGCACCATCAAGAATATAGTAACACTTAATATTTATATTTAAAAAAGTTGATTTTAAAAAAAAAAGAAAAAATAAATGCATGCTTAAGCAGAATCAATACGTCCACAAACTACCATCTATGTATAAAAAAAATAAAAAATGAAAAAAATACCATCTATGAATAAACTAGATTAAAAACACTCACAACCATCGAGGGGGAGAAATTGTTAAAAATATGAGTTAAAAATTATAACAAGTTGATTTCATAAAGGTAGAGAAATAACATTGTGCACCAGCCATCAAAAGCTATTTTTTATAAAACAGAGAAAATTAGGGGGGAAAGGGGCAATATAAATCTTGCCAGTAATCCTAGTAACATCAGCAGAAACATTAGGCAAAACACACAATTTCATACAGTTTGGACAAATACCTTTAGCATATTTGAACATGCGGACAATGTTATGAGTTCTTGCATTCCAAACACGAATCATTCCATCCTCTGACCCGGATATTAACAAATTTCCACTGATGCCATATGCCAAACAAGTAACTGACTTGCTGTTAAAATAAGGAAAATAATTAGTTAAATCGGAGCATAACTTGGACTGTCATTTTTATAAATTACATGATCAGCAGCAATAAGAGTTATGATCAAACATAGGAAGAAAGCATATGTTTACAGACAATTGGACAAATATACTATAATCCAGTACCTGTTTATTACATAATCCTATTATCAAATTCCAATATATTCAGATGAATCAACAATGGCATTTATTTGGACATTTTTTAATGCAACCAACGTCAAATTGAAAAGCTAAGGGTGCGTTTGATTTGCTTTTTCATTTTCTGTTTTCATTTTCAGTGTTTTCTGTTTTCTGGATTTTGTGAAGGAAAAAATGAAAAAAGTGAAAACAATAAAATCTTGTTTTCTGTTTTCACCTCCTGTACTTTTTTCACTTTTTCCTTCACAAAATCCAGAAAATAAAAAACACTGAAAATGAAAACAGAAAATGAAATGCAAATCAAACGCACCCTAATAATTTCAACATAAATGATCTCATATTCATCATCCATTCTGACCAGTTGGGGGGGCTAAAGGTTCTCTTTGAATTCATCAACATTCACACCCAAGACAAAAATTATGGGGAACCCGATACTTCCATGTTCAAGTCACCCACAAACCATAGACAATAAACCGATACCCACCCCCACCCCCTGGAACTATTGTGTTTCCTAATAGGTGCCTTCTATGGTGGCTTGTTTGGTTCGTGGCTAGATATGATGGAACCTATGAGAGTTTGACAGTTGGAAGATGGTTTTGACTTGGTTTATGACCACTTAATCGCGGTAAATTTGTTATACAGTCACGCCAAAGAGATCTGTTACAGAGGTGCTGGGAAACGGCCATGGACACCGCCCAGATCCACGACCCTGGCAAGACGCACGTCTGGCTCGGAACTTTCGAAACTACAGCGGGGGCAGCGCGTGCGTACGACACAGCAGCAAGAGACGTCCACGGCGCCAAGGCTAAGACCAATTTTCCGATGGTGGCGGAGCTTCTGAACAAACAGCAACAACTTCGTTCACATTAACAACACCACATGTAGCCCGAGCTAGGGTAGCATGCTTGATTCATCTTCGCGGCTGCCACCACCGCCGTCAGTGCAGTCCTAGCCGCAGCGCACGCTGAAACCGTTTTCTCCGTCTCTACTTCTGCTGTCATGGCGTTCCCAGCAGCGCATCCTATCATGTTTTTTGAAATGTCACCTCGTGCGACGAATCGAGAATGAGCCGCCAGCGAGATGCGTCTCATAGGCAATGCAACGACTTCGATTCTTCCTCTATAGTGGACTACGAGGGCATGTCATACAAGGGGCTATTGGATCTCGGCCTCAACATTGCTCCTGCTGTAAAAATGTGTTTACCTACCTTAGATTAGCCATAAGCATGTTTATGTTAATTTGGACCATGACAAATGTCACAGTTTTATTAGATGGTCAATTACTAGCCACCTATAGCCACGGTTAACGTAGGTACCATAGTTGTGGCCTTCCTAATATACTATATAAGCTACAATGGCTCACCTAAGACAGTCTCCATGAATTACCTGAACTATATAACCACATTTTACAAAATAAATACAAGGAAAAACAATCCAAGCACAAAGAAGAAACACTGCCATAACTAATGCAAATTTGAGAAACTGTCAAATGAAGATCATGCAGAAAGGATACTACCAGGAATATGCTTTAAAGATATGGATATAATAGGAGAAGAAAAGATAACCTGTGGTTAGAAAATGAACCAACGATATGCATCCCATCGTTACTAGTAACAAGGCTCTCAGTGTGAAGTGCAACAATAAATATTTTTCCATCTCTACTGCCAGCGTAAAAGACATGCTCAGCAGGATCCAATACAATGGCATCTATGATTGCAGGGAATACTATATTTCTTAGTAATGCTCCTGTGGACAAGCTCCACACCTAGACAAGATTATACAATAGATAGAATCCAGATCAGTAAATCGAATTACACAAAGAAAAGGAAAATAGTAAACGCTTATCCTACTACTGGTTTGTTTGCATCATAATCAAAGAATATTTCTGCCTAACAATATACTACTACATGAAAGTCAGTTTGCACCATTATTTGAAATGGAAAAACTAAAAAAAAAAATGGAATAAATCACAACCAAGAAGCCACATGTTATTAGGGAACAAACCAAAAATGGAAAAAGAATAAGTAATAAAGCAACAGGTAGCATAAGCACAAGTTATGTTTACTTAAATACAAAGACAACTGTATGGAGATTAAACAAACTAAATTGATGATCATAAATTTGATGACCAATAGGACCAGGAAAATAGTACCAGAAGAATGTGCCGAATTCTATTTCCTCAAATGGTGAGGGCTTCCAGGGTATTTCTATTGAACCCATTTTTTTCCGGTCATTTATTTCATTCTTGCCTTTTCTCCATATAAGGAAACATATATTATATTTGTAAGTAGTTTATGATCATGCTGACATATAATACTTCTAGTCTTCTACCAATAGTAGAGATTGCAGTTCAAGAAGGACTAGAAGTAAATATAACCCCATGGTCAACATTTTATTGCTTTTCATTTTGATTCCATGACACTGCCATGCAAAAACTGTAAATCTAACCTTACAGGTCCGATCCTCTGATGCCGACACTATAATGGCATTGCTACCTCCATAACCAATCACAACATCAGTTACACGTAGGGCATGACCTGTAAAGCTATGCTCATAGAGATGAGTTGCTTCTTGACTTCTCAAATCATCAAATATCCTGAACCATTGAATCAAGGGGGGAAAATTATCATACATATAATACTACCATTAGCATTATGCTAAAACTGAAAAAACAAAAGAGACAAGATGGGTGTCACATACATGAAGAGGGACCAAACTCTTACTGAACCATCTTCCGAACCAGAAATCAGAAGCGAGTCGTCTTCAGAAAATACCAGACAAGTAACAGCTCTATAATGAGCATTCCACTTCTTAAGTAATCTACCAGTTTCAACCTAATGCAGCAAAAATAGGGGCATGTTTGTCATCTGTCTGAACAATTAATTAAGTTATATTTTTATTCCATGCAAAATTACAAATAATAAAATAAAATAAAATGCACCTCCCAAAGGTATATGTCACCAGAGACACCTCCACCAGCTATATATGTGCCTGGATGATTAGCAGAAAGGGGCTTTATAGTTTCAGCTGGAAAGCACCTAACTCCAACTTGAGGCTGCACACAACCATCATTCAATCAAAAACATCAACATTCACCATGTAAAATAAATTAGAATTTCTTCCAATTATTCCACTGTATTCTCAATGTGCTGCATATTCAAGATAGTAGATACATTTTGACATAAATGTTCACTATTTATTGTACAAAATCTTGTAAACAGTATACGAATCAGAAGGGACAAAGGAAGAGCGTTAGGTTTTTGTAATTTGTATTTAAAGAAGAAAAGCCTAGGCCCTAACACGTAGTTGCTTTGTTAAGAAGAATAAGGAAAGAAGGTAAAAGAAGACCTTAGACCAGGACCAAAAGAGAACAGAGCCGCCAGAGGATAGTGGAGAGAGATGTGAAGAAGCGAGGAAGCGACCACCGACAGAGATGAGGCCATGAGGAGGGGAGGAGCATGACTTGTGGCGGAGCTGCTCTGCCCCCGTATGTAGATCCCAGCAACCTATTCCGGCATCCACGGAAGAGGAAGCCACCACAACTTCCATGGAGGTGATGGTCGTGTCTCTATCCCGCCGTCAAGCTCTCCGGTGAGTGACTAAAGAAGGGGGATGGGGGCTGCTGATGAAGAAGTACGACCCCAGAAGTGAGTGCAGTGCCCTGCAAGGTTGCGAGAACCGAACCTGTCAATGAACCAGTCGAATGACTGGTTCAATGGTTCAATATAAATTTTAAAATATTTAAATTCCATGATCTATATAACAACAAAAATCAAAATTTTACAATTTAACATAATAATTTATCTATATTTCATCATTAACAGTTGACAAGCATACAAATTTATAACTAATTGACTAACAAGTAACAGAGTACATCAACCAACAATGGAAAACACAAAATATTACAAAAATGACAAAATCAAATTACTAATTTTGTTTAATCAACAATGAACAACAACCAACAATAAACAACATCACAGAATTTGACCACCTTTTTCTTCGTTTTATCTGCTCCCAAACCTCGTTTATTATTCTTCACATATGTTTCTACATGCTCTAATCTACCCTGCTCAAAGACGACAAAACCAGTGCCTTCTTTCCAAATATGACTTAATATTTTATTACTAATTTTACTTCAAATGAAAAATATCCGAAAATCAGATTGCTAAATTTATTTAAGTTAAGTTTAACCTATAATTTTAAAAAACAAATTAAACTAAATTAAAAAAAAAAAGATAAAATACAGAAACATAGGTAGTGAACAGAGTGAACGACCCACGACCACGAAGCAGGGAGTGAGGGACGAACAGCAAGGTCAGAGGTGAGGAGCTTACCGTCGACGACGCCGAAGAAGCAAGCAGAGACGTCACTCGGCGGAGACCGGAGAAGCGGGCATAGAGGCGATTTGGGCCGCGAACCGGCGAACCGACGACGGAGACAGAGTAGACGAACCGTAGCAGTAGAAAGTAGAGGGACGCGGGCGAGGCGAGCGACGCCGGCTGCGTCAATGCCGGCGACAGTGACCAAGAGAAGAGGGAGAAGGTTGCTGGCTGCTACTGCTATGGTAGGGTTTACGGCGGCGGCTGCTAATGGGAGCGAGGGTGAGCGTCTGATGCTGATTTATGATTTAAGTTTTGAATTTTTATTAGAATAAATAACTATTTCTACCTCGGTTTACATGGCCGATTCGATTTAGTTTTGAACATTTGGAAAAATCTAGAAGACCAACAATTTTATTAAATTTTAGTTAATATGTGCAAAAAAAGTGAGTAATATCATAAAATCTTACACCATTAAAAATATCATTGATGACTACAAATCATAAAAGTTGTTGGTCTCCTAGCACTTCTTATGAATATTTTAAAAGTTAATTTGGTGTAATTTTACTGAGTCTAGACTGAATAAGGAATCTTAAATATAGACTCTATCATTATTTTAGGTTGGATCCCGGTCAAGACGAATCCAGTTTCATTCAATCCATGTGCATTCGAAGAGAACTAAAATTGATACATATGTTTTAAATTAATTTTAATATTATGTTATATTAATTATAAATTTATTGTTTTATTTTTAATCACACTTGTTAAATTAGAAAATAGATCAAAGAAGTATCAAATTATAATTTATGGACAAATACAAATTCAAATATGGATATCAACTTTTCGCGAACAAGTTTCTTCTTTATAAATAAGTTTTTTTATAAATTAATGTTAAAACTTTAAAGATCCGATTTTCACGCAGTTTAGACCCGGTATAGTTGTGACCCGAAAATATTTAGATTTCATCAGGTCTAAGACCGGGTTAGGGTCTAAAAAATAGATCCAGTGTATATTTAGGGTCGAATCTAGATCAAGACAAACTCGATTTTACCCGAACGATAAACACCCCTATTTCTACTCATGAAATCTGCGAATACTAAAAAGTATTTGTTAAATAAAAAAATCTAACGTTATATCTATAAAGGATGAGTTTCCTTTGATAAAAGTATTCAAACTCTAATTTTTTTTTCTTAATAACATTTTTAAAATACCCTTACATTTTATTTTCTTTTTTAAATTCCAAACTTTTGCAATTTTCACCGTTACCCACACCTTCTTGATTACTACTGTCTCCCCTCCCCCTCTTTCTAGAATTTCCTTTTCTTGTGATCAGTTAGGCATTTTGCTTTAGCTTTCTCGCCATTATCAACAAGTACATCATCACTTAATTCAACTACCCGACCTCTTAACCGCACTCCAGTACCTCACTTCCGCTCTTGGCAACTACATTCTCAGCAAATTAGGATTCTTCCTCCATGACCTTTTTATTATCAACACGGCCAAGCACTTTTTTCCTGTCGCATTTATCTTCTTCTTCGCCATTTTCACCAACACCAACCTCCTCCGCCATGCCAATGTCGACACTTTCATCATCTTCCGATCTCTCACCCCTCTCCTCGTCGCCCTTGTAGACACCGTCCTCCGCCACTAATCTTGCCCTCTTCAAACTAATCTTGCCACTTTGGATTTTGCTTATCTTGTCACAATCACACTAAAATGGTTTACATCAAGCACATGATCATGAATCTAGAGTTGAACACTTAGGGTTTTATTTTGTATAATAATTTGTTGTCTCTCATGATTGCACCTTTGTTCTAGTTCCTTACTTATGAGAATCTTGAGATTTTCGATGTTCTGAGATTTCAATTTTGGGTGCTTGTTTGATCCTACAAAAAAAGGAAATGATGGTGGTAAGGGGTGATGATGGTGGTCCTGCAATTGTGAGTCGTGACAGTGGGTGGCAGCAGTGGAGAGGGGAGGGGAGGCGGCGATATTCTGGAAATGTGTTGGTGGTGGTGAGGGTTGTAAAAGTTTGGAATTTGGGAAAGAAGATAAAGGGTGGGGGTAATTTAGGAATTTTATTAAAAAGTTAAAAAAAATTAGAGTTTGAATACTTTTGTCACACGAAACTCATCTTTCATGGGTACAACATTAATTTCTTTGTTTGATGGGTACTTTTATTGGTATTTATAAAGTTTATAGATACAAATGGTAGTTTATTCTTAAGTTTAACCAACACTTAAATATTGTTGGCTATAAACTTTTGTGTGGTCCTGTACGATGCAATAGAAAGAGATAAATACTAATTTGGTACCCGAAAAATTCAAGCGCTGACAAAATGGTACCTAATAGATGTTATTGACAAAATGTTCATTGGACAATTTTTAAATTTGACAAAAGTGACCATCCGTTGTTTAACTTTGTTTTTATTGACGAAAAAAACTGAGTTGGCAAAAAATTTTGATGAAATTCCTAATTTACCTTTGATTCTACTGTCACTATATCTATCTCTTTCTCTCTCTTTCGTCTGTATTCTTTCTTTCTTCTTTTTCTTCATAGATGAAAATGAAAAATCATCATCATCAACCCTGTGGCATCACTATCCACAAGCCAAACTCATTCATTTTTTGGGAGAAAGATTAAAACTTTAGCAACTAAATGATAATCAAAATTTATGAATGAACCAATTTTTTTATCCATAATCACTCACGAAAATTCCGAGAGCGGGGAGGTGAGGAAGAAGAAAAACAGAAGCAACGACAACATAACCATAAAAAAAATAGAAATGACAATCAAATATAATCAAAACAAAACACATTAAAGTAACAATAAAAAAGAAAAAGAAAAATAAAAACAGCGCCGCAGAGGAGAAGAAGAACACCACCACCACAACGAAGAAGAGAAGAAGAACATAAATACCATATCCTAACCTCAAATAATATGCTGCGAAGGAAACAAAGAGAACCCCCAAGAGAAGCATGGAGTTACAGCCATTCCCTAACGCTATTCGAAAACTCGCCATCAACGGTGTCCACACCTATTTTCGTGTATCACGATGGCTTTTGACAAAGAATTCTCCGAGGATTCCTTCGGATGGGTCCTTTGCAACGAATCAAGTTTCACCGTCACAAGGTTCGATTTATCGGCGAAACTCTAAAATTTTCATAAAAAATTGTTTAACCAAGAGTTTGAATTCAAAAAATGTAGCCAGATTTAGAACTGCTGTCTTGTTTTATTTTTTGTCTGTAAAATATTCATTCTTGTTATTGTTGATAAAGAACAAAATGATGATAATGTTGTGTGGTGAGAAGATAGAGTGATGACAGAATTGAGATAGGTGATGATGGGAGTTGGAGTGAGAGAGAATGAGATTAAGGTTTGTGACTAAAGACTAAATTAGGGATTTTATCAATTTTTTTTTCAATTTAGCGTTTTTCGTTAATGAAAGTGAAGTTAAGCAACGGATCGTCACTTTTGTCAAAATTAAAAATTGTTTAAGGACTATTTTATCGATAACATCTATTAGGTATCATTTTGTCATTAATATTTTTTTAAATAAAAAATCAAATTAATATTATAAAATCTTTTATATTAGTTAAAAAAAAGACGAAAGTTGTTATAATTTACTAGAATATTTTATCTATACAAATGCAACGTTATAATAAATAAAATATCTAAAATTATATAGGATAAATTATTGAAATTGTCCCTGACAAAATTTATTAATGATAAAAATGTCATAAAAATATTTAACACGACAAAAATATATTCAATATATATTCTCAAAATTTTTTTAAAAATTAAATTTTGGTACAACTTTTTATAAATATAATTAAAAAAATTAAACATTTTTTACGTTAAGTGGGTTTTTTTGTGATTTATTTTTTTTAATGGCCAAAAAAAATGAAAAAATGTCTAGAAATCAAACTTTTATCTATTTTTTATGTACTTTTTAAATAGTTATTCAAATATTTTTATAAAATTTTAGATCAAATACATAAATAATTTACGAAATACAAAATTTATTTACTACTTTTAAAAAATAATATTCTTTTTAGTTATTTTTGTAGCATTTAATATTATTCTAAAGATATTTTTGTTGTTATCACAAAGTGGAGAATGTTTTTGTTAACAACTTCGAAAATAAGAATGGTTTCAATGGGTATTTATATAGAGTATTTATCTATTTTGATCCACAAAAAATTTTAGACCAGACACTTTAGTCTTCAACTAAAATTAATTACTCAATTGATCTCTAATAATGAATTTCGTCAATCATTTAGGTCCTTTGTTCCGTCAATTCTAATGGAGGACAAAATAGTCCTTGACAACTCTAACGAGGGACAAAATGGTCCCTACTGATGCGGATTTTACAAACCATAAAACACCGACAAGTGCACTGGGTCGTATCAAATAATAACTTACGGTGAGTAAGTGTCGATCCCACGAAGATTAACGGATTAAGCAAACAATAGTCAACCGATTAATCTAGTTATACAGTCAAATTAGGGTTTTAGAAAGCTTGAAGCATAAATAGCAATTAAAAAAAAGCAATTAGTGAATATTAAAGAAGAATATAAGTAAAAGAGTTAAGGTTTCGGAGATGTTAAAACTTTCGGATCAATACTTTTCACTTTCCACCTTGATCATGCAAAGATACGTCCATGGCAAATCATTAGTAATTAAACTCCAACCCCTTGGTGATTCAATTTCTCTTTAACCTAATTAATCGTTAATCCCTTAGTCAATTACTTAAGAAAAGAGTTAAAGAACATTCACTGATTTATAAAGCCACACAATTCGTAAGACTAACCCCGAGTTAATTTTATGTCACTTATCAAGTCTAGTTTCAAAACTTAAAGAGTTATGAGAATCGGTTTTCAAGCTTAATTCAATTAATCAACTTTTTCAAGAAGTTAAAAAAATTCAAATCAAAGAAGAATTATTTCCCAACACATTCAAACCGTTTAGGATAAAGAACAAAAACTTTTTCTTGAAAAGATATCAATGTATAAATCAAAGGTAGAAAAAGCTAGTATATTAATCCATGGAGTCAACAAAGCTCCTAAACTTAACCAAGGAGAATTAGTTGCTCATGTTCTTCAAAAAAAATCCTTAATTATCAAAAGTAAAAACTGTCGAAGAAGAAGCCCCCTTTGGAGTCTCTGACTTCTCTCCTTAAATACAAACCATAATGAAATTTAAATTCAAACTAAAACAAAATCAAATTCAAAATAGAATCAAATCTAACTAATTAATGATTGCCTCCAGCAAAACTTTCAATCTTATCTTCTTGCAAATCCTTAATCATTGTTGTCATTAGTGGGCTTGAGTTGAGCCTTGAATTGATAAAGAATTAAAGGTTCATTGGCTTAGTTTGAAGTCCTAGCGAATGCCCAAGGTCCCACGTCCCATGTGAGGTATCGACGTACAATGTGAAGTCCAATCCTTCTTTGATTTGCTCTTTATAATTCCCACGTACCACGTGAAGGATCCCACGTTGTACGTGGGCTTAAGTTTGTTCAATTGTTGCCTTTCACATTGTACGTGGTAATTTCCACGTCCCACGTGAACATAACTACAGGTATGAGGAGATTGAGATCGGGGATGGAGATCGAGGAGACTTAAGATTGAGATCAAGGATGGAGATCAAGATTGGAGGAGATGTTTCGATCGATGCAGGAGATGTTGCAGCACTTTGATTCCCGAATGGATTCGTTCAAAAATTGCACGCCTAATTGGAACACGTGTGGCACGGCAAGGCTCCCTTTCTTCATCCTTTGGCTTCCTTTTTGCTTCTCTTTCTTGCTCTTCTTGCTTCATTTTCTTCAAACTTTGTCAATTCTCTTCTAAATTCCCTAAAATCAATGAATGCACACTAACTCAAAGTATTACTTAATTAATCATGAAATCACTGCTTTTCTTGCAATAACTCTTAGTTTATTGATTGGAATTCTAAGAGTAAAATACTAAAGATGCACACGCATCACCTTCTCCCTCTGTTCAGAGACGACACCGTTCTCCCCCAATTTCTATCGTATCTTGCATAACCTCATTCATACTTTTCTTCTTCACCTTCACAGTTTTTTTCTCCATCTTCTCCTTCCTCTTCTTTAGCTCTAAGATCAAGCCATGGTGTAACTGCTACGTGTGTTGCACCTACCTCAACATGTCATGTGTAAACTCCCCGAAATTAATAAATAATTAGTCAATAAATTAATTATTATTCAAAAAAATTAGGAAATTAAATTTATAGTTTAAAGGAGTAGAAATTTTTAAAATACGAATTTTAATACTATTTTTAAAGATTTGAATAAAGGACAAATAGGTCCTTGACCTTTTTTTCGCGAACATTTTTGTCTTCGACGAATGAAAAATACATTCAAGTCCCTCACCCCCCGAAAAACGTGGACATTTCAATCCTTCCGTAGAGTTCAGGCGTTTAGACTTGACGGAAAAGTCTGACCTAGCAGAGGTGGCGCTGACCTGGCCGTTACGGAGGCCACGTGGCAGTGATTATTTCGAAACAGGACATATAAGTCCCCGTAACGAAAACAATGCCGTTTTTGTAACCTCCCCCAATCTTTCAAATTTTTCTGCCCTTTTCTTCTTCCTTTGTCCTTTTTCCCTTCCATTCTTCTTCCTCGGCCCCTGCCTCCATCATCGCCGCACAGCCGCGCCTCTGTCAGCCACCATCAATCACGGACGAACAGTGGGTGGAAGGAGGGTGAGAAGAGAAAGAGACTAATGGGATTAAGGGAGTGAGAAAGGGAAGAAGATGCGAAAAGAGAGGAAGGAGGAGGTCGCCAGTGTTGATGGTAGTTGACGAAGGCGCGGCTGTGCGGCGGTGATGGAGGTAGGGGCTGAGGAAGAAGAATGGAAGGGAAAAAGGACGAAGAAAAAAGAAAAGGGCAGAGAAATTTGAAAGATTCGAAGAGGTTAAAAAAATGGCGTCGTTTTTGTTGCGGGGACTTATATGTCCTGTTTCGAAATAATCACTGTCACGTGGCCTCCGTAATAGCCAGGTCAGCGCCACCTCTGCCAGGTCAGACTTTTCCGTCCAGTCCAAACGCCTAAACTCAACGGAAGGAATGAAATGTCCACGTTTTTCAGGGGTGAGGGACTTGAATGCATTTTTCATTCGTTGAGGACGAAAATGTCCGCGAAAAAAAGGTCAGGGACCTATTTGTCATTTACTCTAAAAATTTTGACCCAAAGTTGGGCCAACGAGCCAAACCAGTTGAATCAGGCCCAAAGTCCAACCTATATAATGCCATTTAGCCTCTTTAAGCCACAACATTTCTAATTTCATTATGAGAGTTTCACGGTGAGAGGGGAAAGGGAAGAAGAACATTGGTGTTATTATCCACTCCAACGTTCAATCGCTCATAACTTTCGATTCAGAGCTCCGATTGACGAGCCGTTTGTAGCCACGCACTCGTCTTGGAGTCCTCTTTAATTATATTTAAACAAAGTGATGAGTATCTTTGAATCTTGTGCCCAGTTCTCCATGTCTCTATTTTTCATAATTTTCTTTTAATATTGAGTGATTTTGATAATTTTGGTGGTTTAGGTACAATCTAACATTCGATAATTATTGGGTTTTATTCCAATCATCAATAGTTAAGGTAAGAAAACTCTAAACACTTGTGGTTGGTCCAATTTTGTGTGCCTTAGTACTAATCTTGAAGAATTATATGAATTAGATTGATATTGTATTAAATTGGAGTTAATTTGGCAAAATTGGAGCAATTGGAATCAAATTGGTGGATGTTGGATGCTTGAAGTGAGCCTTGGAAGCTAGAAATTTTGTTTGGTGTGGAGTTGGAGACTTGAAGCTTGTGGAGGAGAGGACTTTTGAGGCATTTTTGGCTCAGGGAGGAATCGGCTAAAGTATAGTTTTGGTTTCTCATAGTTAATATATAATGTTGCGTGAAAATTTAGGTGATAAACCCCAATTTCGTGGTTTATTTTATGCTTACTTTGGGGGATTTTATCACCTTTTCTCACGTTTATTCAATAAAATAGTATGGTTTTGTAATTCTCCCTTGAATTGTGCTTAAGTGTAAAAACATGCTTTTTAGGCCTTTAAATTGGTGATTTTAACTCACTTTAATTCCATTCGATGCCTTGATGTGTTTGTTGAGTGATTTCAGGTTCATAAGGCAAGTATTGGATGAAAGAAATGAGGAGAAAAGCATGCAAAGTGGAGAATGCATGAGGAAACAAGAATTGGGAATGCATCAATGGGCGCGCACGCGTACAAGGCGCGCACGTGCAAAAGTGATCTCGCATAGAGACGCGCACGCGTACATGACGCGTCCGCGCGGATGAAGAAATAGCCAATCGACGCGCACGCGCACATGGCGCGCACGCGCCAATACTCTCACATGGCCCACTTAAAAGCAAAACGCTGGGGGCGATTTCTGAGCAGCCCAAGCCCCATTCCAACCTGTTTCTGAGTATATTTCATGCAGAATTGAAGCCCAAGCAAAGGGGGGAGCAATTGTTTGTAGCATTAGCATCATTTAGTGTAGTTTCTAGAGAGAGAAGCTCCCTCTTCTCTCTAGAATTAGGGTAGATTAGGTTAATTTCACCTTAGATCTAGTTCTAATTTCATGTTCTCATCTTGTTTTCTCTACAATTTCATGTTTCTATTCTTGAGTCCTCTTAGTTTTCATGTTAATTCCCCTTTTTGCTATCCTTTGTGATGATGAACTCTTGTTGGATTTGGATCTTTTCTTTAATGCAATTTAATTTTTGATGTTCTTTTATTGTTGATTTGAGTTGAGATTTTACCTTCCTTGCAATTGGTAGTTGTTAGATTTCACTAATTCTTGCCATTTAATATGCTTTCCTTTTATGTCTTCCAAGTGTTTGACAAAATGCTTGGAAGGATTTTAAAGTAGAATTTTATGCTCTTAGCTTGGGAAGGTAACTTAGGAACTCTTGATTTGCTAATGTCCAAGTGATTGATGATTGGGAGCCATTAACCTTAGATCTCACTAATTGAATTGGTGGAGACCTAGGACTTATGGACTTGGATTGACATAGCTCATTTGACTCTCCCTTATTAGTTAGAGGATGACTTAATGGGGTTGATCCTTGCCAATTCTCATGTTGTGGTTAGTGACAAGGATACATCCTTGACCACCAACCCTTGCCAAGGCCTTTTTGTTATTTGCATTTTCTTATCATTTGCTTTTCATGTCTCTTATTCCAAAAACCCCAAAACATACCTCATAGCCAATAATCATACACTTCATTGCAATCCTCGTGAGACGACTCGGAGTCCAAATACTCCGGTTAATTTTCATTTGGGGTTTGTACATGTGACAACTCAAAATTTTTGTTTGGGAGAATTGTTTGTTGGTTTGGAGCTATGCTTACAACGAAGTAATTCTTTTCTATAAGAAGAAAATCTAGACCATCGAGCAAATCTCTTAAATAATTAGGCTAGTTATCTTAGGATAGGTTTGAATGACGTGAATTTGGTTGGTTTGATTGATTAGAAATAGTATATGTATATAACTTAATTGTTGATGATTAATGCAGAAGTGGTTACAAATTATGAATGGAATTGTTGAATAGATGAAAATTGTGATATGGGTGAGAATTGTGAATGGTGAGATGTGAATTTAATTGAATAATTAGGAATGGTATGATTGAGGTATGATAAAAAGGGCTATGGTATTGATTTGGTTGGTGTTGAATTGAGATTTGCTGCTGTTTTGGGTTGTGATTTATGGTTTTTGAATTGAGAATTCAGGAAAATAGAGGTTTGAATTTTTTTGGTATAAAACTGATTTTTAACCAACTTTGGTAGGACATAACTTAGCTTCTAGACTCTTCAATTTTGCAAAACTTGTTTTGAATAAAAATGGGGTCCGTGAAGTTCATAACGTTCGAAGAACAGACTAAAAACGATTTTCTATGAAAAAGTTATGCGCATCCGAAGTTGGGTGTGAAAAACTGCTTTTTATGATTTAATAGCTTTTTGAAGTTTTTGATGCAGCTGCGTACGCAAACATGTACGCTACGCCGACCTTGGGCCCACCCAGACGTCCCGCATATACGATGTTGGGATGTTTCCCTACCCAAGAGCTTGCGTACATGGACAAGGGCCGCGTATGCGAGATTGTCCAATTTCACACTTCCGTGTATGCAGACATGGCCTGCATACGCGGAACCCCTATTTGATGAAAATGTTGTTTTTAAGTTTTAAATCATTCTCTAACTTTTCAAACCTCTATGACTATTATTTAAGGTCCAATAGCTAGTGCTTAGGATTTAGGATGAGCGAAAGGATATTGGGTTAAAATAAAAAGAAGTTAGCTTTTGTTCTGTAATTAAAGCCGGAGACTTAGAGTTACAAAGTACTATGGGTAGATTATCTAGAGTAGTTTCATAAAGTATTTTGATGTTGATTAGAGAGAAGATAACAAAGTATAATGGGATGAGTTTAAAGAACTGTATATTAATTATAATTATAATATTGGGCGTAATTTGATAATAAATATGATTGTTTCTCGAAAGTGCAATCCCAGTGAGATGGTGGAAGGTGAGGATCCCCTTCTTTGCTCCTATTGGTATTGTAAAATCACCTCTAGCGAGATGATGGAAGGTTAGGATCCCCTCATTTGTTCCTCTTGGACATATGAGAACGTACCTCTTGGGTAGACCCAAGGGTTGTGGTTCACTCTACTTGCTCCAAGTTGGTTAGTTAAGGCTCTCCGAGTAGATGCAAGGGTGTGGTTCTCCCCACTTGCTCTGGGATGAGATGGTTTGAGCTCCGCGGGTAAATGCAAGGGTGCGATACGTCCCACTTGCTCCAAGTTGAGATGATTGTGAACTTTCTGAGTAGATGCAGTGGTCACCCCACTTGCTCTAGGATGGTATTTATGATTGATCTTAGTCTCCCTAGGCAAACACAGTGACTTGCCCACATTAGTTTCAGGTTGAGATTTGAGGTCCCTTTGACCCAGCCGCGCGATGGATTATTGATTATATATATATATATATATGCTTGAGCTCCGCGTCGATGGGATTGTCCAGGGTTCACTACCGGACATGTCAGCTTTGGCTGGATAACCAACAGATGATATTATCAGCCATATGGCAGACATGCATCATGTGCATTTATATTTTGTTTGAGTATGCATATCTTGGTTTGCCTAATTGTTTATATATGTCTATATGCTACATGACTTAACTGTTGTACCTGTTCTTTAATTGTGTAGTACTTGTATGCTTTGTGTGTGTTTGTAACTGAAAGATCCCTCATGCTGGCGGAGGTGATACTGAGGGTAGTTCCACCGGTGATGATGAGGTTTGAGATGACAGGAGGTGAAGAGTTAGATTAGAAATAGAACCTTTTAGATAGATTACTAAAATTTCTGGTTTAGAATAAACGTTAAGTTCGATTCTGAATGTCAGAGTTCTAGGATTGTCTCTGACTTTTTTGCGACCTTATATATTATCTATGTGGACACCTCTATCATACTGAGAACTCTCGATTCTCATTCCATACATATTTATTGTTTTTCAGATGCAGGACGTGACGCGCCTCGATGAGGGTGCTGGATTTGCTTTCTTGGAAGCAAAGACTTATCTTTTGGGCTTTTTATATTGTGTACTTAGTTATATATATACTCTCTCCAATTTTCTATAAGAACATGTTTTATCCCTCTTAGAGGTTGACTTTGGCGAATTAGGATTTGTATCTTGTCTTTTGGATTTTCTGTTAGAATATATATATATATATATATATATATATATATATATTCTAACCGACCTTTACTTCGCAGGTTGAGCCTAGGACTTGAATATGTAGCTATCCTTTGGAACTCTAGTTATGTGTATATCTATTTGGTTTTCTATATAAGCCTTCTATCTTAACGCTTTTCAAGTGTAATGAATTGTCTGGTCTTGGTTTTTGCACAATATTTTTCTTCAAGGCTCCTAGATATATTATCCTTGCTATATTTATATATATGTACTTTATTTTTAGAGGTCGTAGCGTCTCACCACCTTTGCTTTACGTCCTAGGCATAAAGCTCTGTATAGTAGGGTGTTACATCATGGACTACACACTTCTCTAATCTCTGTGACTGGTTCACCCACCTCCTCCGTGCTTCACCCATAAAAAATAGCCACCTCCACGTCCTCGATAACAACATCACCTCCAACCCTAACAACGTTTACCACATCCTCAAGATCAAGTTTCACAACTACTCCAAGGGCATGCATTTCTCCACTTTCCAGCAAGCAATATAGATTGTTGGATATTATGACATCATGAGAAAATTCTTCTTCGACACCATATGTAAATTCTCATTTGGAATGGACCTTGAGTGCTTCATTCCTTCTCTCCCGGAGTCTAAGCTGGCAAACTGCTTCGACTTTGCATCCGAGCTATTAGTACAACGAGTAATGTCCTCGTCGCCGCTCATATGAAAACTAAACCGATTACTAAACATTGGTTTAGAGAAGAAGCTGAAGGAAGCGATCGGAGTGGTGGGCAATGTGGCCATGGTGATGATATGGAAGATGGGGAGGGAGATGACGATGACGACGGGTCTTAACAAATCAGACATGCTGTCTAGATTCATGGGATCCATCAAAGATGACAAATACTTAAAAGACATAGTCATTTGTTTCCTGAATATGAATTGGTTGAGAACATGTTGAGGATTTTCTTCTTGTAAACATTGAAGTTGCAAAGTGTGCATTGTGTAGCTTGAAGTTGCAGTGCTAGACTGTTAGGGTTATGTGATATATGATGGAAATTGGGAGAGAATAATGTCGTTTCTGAACAGAAGGAGTCATGGACCATTTTATCTCCTGTTAGAGTTGTCAGGGACCATTTTGTTCTCAGTTAGAGTTGATGAAGCAAGGACCTAAGTGACTAACAGAGCTAATTATTAGGGACCAATTGAATAATTAATTTTAGTTAGAGACTAAAGTGTCTGGTCCGAAATTCTTTGAGGACCAAAATGAGTAAATACTCTTATATATATATTAACTGAAAAAGATAGAAAAATAGGTTTTTAACTTTTATATCTACATGACATTATTTGCATAATATAAATTTAATACTACTTTGAATTTAAAGTACTTTTAATATTTGCATGAACATACATGCAACATAATTTTTTTTTAAATATTAGAAACAATATATTTAATTTTATACACACTACAAGAAAAAGGTTTGTCGTCACGCTTATTTGTTACGCTTCAAAAGCGTAGCTGAAAGGGTTAATGATCACGCTTTTATGAGGGTGGCGAATGATTAGAAATTTGGCCACGCTTTCTCTTGCCATGCTTTAAGGATCAATGGCCATACTTTTATGAAAGTGGCGATTGATTATTGATCTGGCTTCATCTTTTCTTGCCACGCTTCAAAAGCGTGCTTGTGCTTTTAAAGCATGCCCAATGATATTTGTTATAGGCACGTTTTCAAAGCATGCCCAGACGTGTGCCCATTTCCTGTAAATATTTGGGGACTCTAAAAAGCGTAGCAACAAAGTTTCTAAAAAAATTAGATTTTCCCCATATTTTTTTCTCAATGCACTTTTGGTCACCGAGAAATGAGAAGAAACACATTCCAACCCTCTTATAGCGCCTAACACACCAACCCTAACACACTCGAACTGCTCATCATCACACCGGCACTCCCTCCAACCCTCATCGGTCAACTTCGCTCCAACTCTCTTACACAATCCCTCCCTCGGTACTCACTCACTCACTCTCGCAAGGCTTCCCTCGGTGCTCGCAAAATACCCTAATCTTTCTCGACTTAGTTGTCGCTGCTAGCTTGCCTCTGGGATGCCAATGTCGCATACCTCAGCCTCGTGCTTCCTCTGCTTGCTAGTGACTCGCCTTCAATTTTCCGTCGCCATCTTCCTCTACTCCATGCCTCAGCCTGTTTACCGCCAGTCACTGTTAGCCTCTACTCATTCTTTCTCTGATTAGGTCTTTCTCTTTCTCTTTCTCTCTCTCTCTCTCTCTCTCTCTCTCTATATATATATATATATATATATATCTTTGATCTGTAATTCAATGACTGGGACTTATTTTGTTAAATTTTTTTCGTGCAGATCTTGAACATTAGTTGGTTTTAGAAACGACCCAACGAAAATGATGTGGTCGTTTTTTAGTTTTGAAGAACGGAGAAGGATGACAAGCTGGCAATGGCAATGGCGATGGTGAACTAACATAGTACTCAAATAGCACCGAATAGAGAAGGATTTTTGATTTGGTTCTGTGCAGTTTTGGGTGGAAGGTTGGTGTTCTGAATTTAGGAATTTTATTATTCTATTTTTTCATGAGGGTTCAGTGTTTACTTTTTTATTATTGCAATTTGCTTATGATTTTGTATGCTTCTTTGTTAAGGTTTATTGATTTTACATTTTGTTTCATTATGATTCTGTATTTTTCATTTTAGGCATAAAAATAAACAAAAGAAAATTCCATTATGCTAGTTTATGATGTTTATCATTTTCTTAGCAAAACTATATTATGATTCATTTGCTTTGTTTTATCTAAGATTATTCTGGAGATTGAAATTTGAAGAAGTTTCAAATTGTTTTCTAAATTTATAATATCAATTAGAAAAATGTAAAATTTTTTTACAAATCTTCTCTTGTTTTATCATAGTATTGCTTCCTTCTTCTGTTGGAGGTTGTAATTACACAATCAATGTATGAGTTTCAAATCCTAGGAGTTTTTTTCGTAATTGATTCAGCACAATTCACAGTCTATTCTGCAATGAATTGATGTTTGAGGTAAGGTTCAGATTCATCTAGCCTAACAAGCAGCTGATCCTGTTACGTTAGGTTCCTAGTCCAAGCTCCCTCATCTGTCCAATTGAGCTAGAACCTTGTTTAGATTGTCCAGATCTTCTAATGTTTCAAGTGCCATTGTCCGAGTTATCATTATTGATGCTTTTTTACTAGAATATCTTGTCAACCTGTTTAGCTCATGTGCCACTTACCAAACCTCTTTTAGCTGCTTCATAGTTCTTTTCAAGTGGCCAGTGATTCAAATTCCACCTTTTTCAGTTTATTACTTTTTGTTGCAAGAGTCATTTGCCTAATTCTATCCATATTCTTATCATGTGTTGAGTTTTAGGAGTATCTTTAATAAAAAGTAGCCGAGAAAACGTAGATCCATATCACCTCTATTTCTCCCATGGACGACATATACTTTGAATCTCATTCTACTTATAATCCAAATTCTTTGATGATT
Source organism: Arachis stenosperma (assembly GCF_014773155.1). Classification (NCBI taxonomy): domain Eukaryota; kingdom Viridiplantae; phylum Streptophyta; class Magnoliopsida; order Fabales; family Fabaceae; genus Arachis; species Arachis stenosperma. Next base: position 34,574,773 of record NC_080378.1, read on the forward strand.
GATTCAGGTGCCTCCGATAATGTAGCTAATAATCGAATTAGATGTACCCTTTCTACAATAATTGATTCAGGTGCTTCTAGACTATAGTCACATAATTTCCTCTAGACTAGCATATTATTCTACATTTTGCATTTCGATGTATATTACTTCATTTTGGTTTTGGTAGGGGTTATATCATTAGATGTGTTCTAATATTTGTGGACTATAATGGTTTTAACCTTGAAAAAATTTGGTGAAATTTTGCAGTTAGGGGCATTTAAAATATCTAAAGAATGTTACGTTCTACTTCAGTTTGCACTCGCAATTGCTTCGCGCCAGTATAATTGGACTAGAAAGCAGGTAAGTTTGCCTATTCTGTAATTTGAGGATAATGACATGTTGAGTCTGTTTCACAATATCTATCACTTCGGAATTCGGCACATTCATAACTCAATGTACCTTTCTTTCTTCAGAAACTAAAATAAATTATTCTGTTAACTTAGTGAGTTACTCTTGTAGCTTTCAATGTCTGGTCCTATTTGCTTAATTGCAGGTGTTCTCATTATCAGTGGGTGAAATGGGAACTGTAATTAGCCTTGGCACAAGGAAGTCTTGTGAATTCTTCCATGATCATATGAAAGGCAAAAGATAATTCTATGCTATACTTTTCTGAATTCTAATCATTACAAAATGTGAATTTGTAATTGGATTAACATATTATATATGTCACTAATTACTGTTTGATTTGTCTTGTGATAAAAATTGCATACTATATTTATAGGTTTAGTAATAAAAAAAGACTAAAAATTTATATTATGCAGTGATGAAGGTAAAGTCAGAAAATTTTGAAGGTGGAGCCTCTTCTTGATGGTTCTGGTCACTTGTTTAATCTCAGTAATCCTCTTTTCTTTTCTGAACCTTTGTTGTATACTTTAATTTTCTTGCCATGCTGATTCAGTTTATTACATATATTGCGATTTACAAAGAATTGATATCATAGAGCAACAGAATATTTTGACGGCGACCAGTCTTTAGTGTAGCTATCTAAAGAATATCTTATATGACCATGCTTATGTTGATGCACACAGTATAAAATTATAATGAAGTGATATGCAGTTATGTTTGCTCCAATTCTGACTTTGTGAGATTTTCATGAACTCAGGTTGTTGGGACTATTGAATAGTCTGAGCACCAGAAATCTATTTGTAACTATTAAATTTCTATCCAATTTCACATTGATGTAGTGTCTTTTCAGATTTTGATGAAGAAAGTGGTGAGAGAAATGAGGACTATCTAAATGCCAAGACAATTTCAAAAAGGGACAGATCAGCAGCAATTTCAGTGAGGTAAGATATATTGACTAACTTGTTCGTTTTTATTACTGGCTGGATTCTTTTGCTGATTAGTATTATTTTTAAGATGTAATGAGTAAATTGGCATAGATCAAATATTTTGTAAGATCTAACTTAATATATTTCTGCAAAATATCTTTTGATTTATTCTGGAACTTATATTGGATTGTTCCCAAAATTTTTGGTTATTTCTTTACGTCCAACACCAAGCTAAAGAAGATTTTTTTTTCTGAGCACTTATCTGACGTATTAGATGATGAACCATTAAAATGCTATTTGTAATATTTTGTAATAACTTGAAGTTTTTGAATTATTATCTTATAGTTTTTTATTATTTTTAGAGAAGATTGAAGTATACATGAATGCACATTCGACCAAACGGTGAGCCCCTTACCATCAGTGTTGCATTTTTCCAACCAGCTGGTAAGCAGCAAATTCGGCCAGCTGACCCCGCAGGCACTTACTGTGTTCACAGGGCCCTTTCTATTTCTTGAAACCAATTATTGGCCTCCGTTGGATCAGTTGAGCCCTTGAAGATTGGAGGATTAACCTTCAGAAAAGTTGCTATGGTCATCGGACCTCCTCCGACATGATGGTTTTCGAGTCCATTGCCGTTCCCGTTCATTCTCTCCATAGCCTGGTTAGTAGTCATAGTATTTACATGCATCGCACTCACAAGGGTAGTCATAACGGCCAAGAGCGCTGCTGGGTTATTCCCCAAGGTGCCTTCCTCATTTTCTCTCCGCGTACGGGTTCGACCATGCCCACGAGTCGTCATTCGGGTCTTATCCACACCAAACAAGCGATATCAAGGTGACTAATCTCAATATCTCAAGTCAAGTGGTTTAAATTCCCAAAGTATACTGATGAACTTCATGCTAAACATATCACTTAGATATCCTAAATAGCACCGGCATAATTCAAAGTATGCATTGAAACATAGACAGTCCATCCATCATGGTCACGAGGATGAACTACTCTGATACCATAATGTAACACCATAATATTTAAATCCTTATGTTCGAGTCATAAGTCAATGATAATAAGGTGGTACGACTCTCAAGGTGGACTTAAAATACATATAATATATAATTGAAAGGAAGTATTAAACGAGAAGCCTAAAAATGAGTAAAATAAAATCGCGATCATAAACACTCTCGTAGCGAAGAAAGGAGTAAAACACATACGAAAAGTGGATAAAATTAACTAAAACATTAAAGAATGAATAAAATAAAGGCATATTATATATAATAAGATAAGTATGATAGCCACTAGCCATAACCTGCGAAATTTAGGTCGATTAGGGTTACAAAATTCAAAACAGTTGACAACAATGTTTTTTATCTCTCTCAGAGATATATCACAGCCTCTATAGGCAAGTTCCTAAAATAAATAATTACATACATCATAAAAGGTTTTACAAAATAAGGAAAAGAGAATCTAAGCAAAATGTAAAACAGGAATCAAGTAAACTTCGCCGCCTCCCAGATGAATCATAGCTCACTGCTGAGAATCTGGACCTGCATCTAAAAAACAGATAATATATACGGAATGAGAATCCTCGACCCATGGGTTCTCAGTACGGTGAAAGTGTCAAATAAATACAATTCACTATAATAAGAACTCATTAAGCATCTTAATCTTTCTTTCATCAATTATTAACCCTAAATTCTCACTAATCCATGAATTAGGCAACTATCCTAGGGAATACTGAGTCTACTTTAATTTCTCATCTTTTCCACTCTCCAACTTCCACTTTAGAACATAACCATAACCAGAATCAGCACCAGCTCTCAGCGTCAACCAACACTAGTGTGAGGGACCTCTCAATTGAACAAATACAAGCAATACAGACAAGTAGACCACAAGTCAATTTCAACTATAGCACATAGTATATATGTAACACCCTATCACACAGAGCTTTACGCTTAAGTTGTAAAATAGAGGTAGCGAGGTATTACGACCTCTAAGAATAAAATATATATGTAGATATAGTTGAAGAAATTTATAACTAGGAGCCTTAAAGAAAGGTTTAAGTAAAAATCGCGAAAAGAAAAGCGCATTACACTCGTAAACGTAAAATCGAAGAAAAGATATACAAAGAGTTGAGTGTCAAAATACATAATATCAAGCTCCGGATGCAACCTGTGAAGCTAAGGCTAGCCAGAGTATAAATACATATATAAGCATAAGTATATATCCCAAGATAACCTGACATGCATAAAGAAAATACCTAGTTCTCTAAAAAGTCTCGATTAAACATCATTTATCTATATATATACATACGAAAATCTACAAACAGAAAATAAATAACAGACAACCCTAAAATATAACTTTCCAACTTCGCTTGCCAGAGAAAGCTCCAGATGCTCTCCGAGACACATCTCGACCTGCATCTAAAAACAACAACATAGATATGGAATGAGAACTGGAAGTTCTCAGCATGGTAATGGTGCCCACATACATAATATATAAGATCCTGGAAAAGCCAGAGGTGATCCTAGAATTTCGATACTCAGATTTAAATCTTAAAGTTTATAAATGGAAAACCATAAACATGGTAGGTTATTTAAGGTTCTTATTTCTAATTTCTTTCTAACTTAAGCCCTAATTTCCGCTTTTCTCCAATCCTCCAAAACTCTGGTGCACAGACAAGCAATACAGACAAAGCAAACACAAGTAAGATACAGATACAATAGGTAGCAAATATAGTAGGTAAGCATAGTAATCACATAGGCAAGTCCAATTAATGCACAATCAAGTAAAACACACATATGCATATGATGTATGCCTGTCCTATGGCTGATGAGTCTCATCTGTCGGTTATATAGCCAACCCGATATGTCCGATAAACCACTTCGATCCCCACCATCTGCGGGCGTTAAACCACCTAGATCCCCACAAACGTTTTCAATTAGAAAACATCACACACGTGGGCGGTAGATAACCATGATCCTACAAAATAATTTCTTATCAAACCTGGTAGGCGGTAAATAACCATGATCCCCTCAAAACAATTTCTTATCAAATTCATCCTCTTAATCATTCAATTCATTCAATAATTATCATCATCACACCTCCCATTTTGTTCATAAATAATTCACACTCAAAACATAATTCTCTTCTTAACTAAGTAAAACTCAAAACATAATCCTTTTTTTGATAAATTGAAACTCTAACATAATAATTTTCTTAATAAATCAAGTTCCAAAACATAATGCATTTTTTTCTTTATAAATCAAAGTCGAATAATATAATTCTTTTATCCATACTTTTCTAAATAATACTTCAAACTAAATCTCTAATTTTTATAAAAATTTCAATAGCATCTTCTTTAAAATTCGAACTTTGCCATCTTTCTCAAGTCCCAACCAAACCACCTTTCAAACTCTTTTCAAATCATTTTCAATAGGCCAAACCAATTCCAATATCAAAATCATTTCCAACTCTCAATTCATTCATTATTCAACAAACACATATCTATATATATAACTCAACCAATCCTCAATCTTTAATCGTTAATACTCACATTCATCAATAATCAATCATCAACTCCCATCAACAACATTAATTAACATAATTCCTACAACCAACTCAACAAAATCATCATTCATCAACTCATTCGCAATATAATTTCACATTTTTATCAAGGTTACTAGCATTAACATATTCCCACATTTCCAACCTATCCTATGGTCATCTAGCATATGTTTTTACAAAACATTATGTATTATCTATGAGAAACCAAAATCATACTTTGCCCGATTCCTCCTTAAGCTCGGAACATCTCAAAACCCTCTCCTTTCACAAGCTCCAAGCTTCCAAACATCAATTTCTCAAGCTTAATTACCCGGATTTTTTTCTAAACTTCCCAATTGAACTCCAAATCTACAAGAACACAATATATTTCATACAATAACACTATAATCAATATAGAGTTCACTAAATTGGAAATTCACCAAGAAATAAAAGTTCTTTACCTTACCCACGGCTCAAATGAACAAAACTCAATAGTTTCCTCAAGCTAACTCAAGCCTAGAATATCAAAATCATATAATCTATCAAACTCAAAACCTTAAATTTTGAAATTAGGGAAGAGTATCTGAGTAAGAAACCCGATTGTCAAATACAATAGTATAAGGTCCTACTTATAGAAAACTAGTAGCCTAAGGTGTACAAAGATGAGTAAATGACATAAAAATCCACTTCCGGGCCCACTTGGTGTGTGCTTGGACTGAGCAATGAAGCATTTTTCGTGTAGAGACTCCTCTTGGAGTTAAACGCCAGCTTTTATGCCAGTTTGGGCGTTTAACTCCCATTTAGGTGCCAGTTCCGGCGTTTAACGCTGGAATTTCTTGAGGTGACTTTGAACGCCGGTTTGGGCCATCAAATCTTGGGAAAAGTATGGACTATCATATATTGCTGGAAAGCCCAGGATGTCTACTTTCCAAAGCCGTTGAGAGCGCGCCAATTGGGCTTCTGTAGCTCCAGAAAATCAACTTCGAGTGCAGGGAGGTCAGAATCCAACAGCATCTGCAGTCCTTTTCAGTCTCTGAATCAGATTTTTGCTCAGATCCCTCAATTTCAGCCAGAAAATACCTGAAATCACAGAAAAATACACAAACTCATAGTAAAGTCTGGAAAAGTGAATTTTAGCTAAAAACTAATAAAAATATACTAAGAACTCAACTAAAACTACTAAAAACATACTAAAAACAATGCCAAAAAGTGTACAAATTATCCGCTCATCACAACACCAAACTTAAATTGTTGCTTGTCCCCAAGCAACTGAAAATCAAATAAGATAAAAAGAAGAGAATATACTATAGACTCCAAATTATCAATGAAACATAGCTCCAAATTAGATGAGCGGGACTAGTAGCTTTTTGCCTCCGAACAGTTTTGGCATCTCACTCTATCCTTTGAAATTCAGAATGATTGGCTTCTTTAGGAACTCAGAATCCAGATAGTGTTATTGATTCTCTTAGTTAAGTATGATGATTCTTGAACACAGCTACTTTATGAGTCTTAGCCGTGGCCCAAAGCACTCTGTCTTCCAGTATTACCACCGGATACATACATGCCACAGACACATAATTGGGTGAACCTTTTCAGATTGTGACTCAACTTTGCTAAAGTCCCCAATTAGAGGTGTCCAGGGTTCTTAAGCACACTCTTTTTGCCTTGGATCACAACTTTTATTTCTTTCTTTTTCTTTTCTTTTTCTTTCTCCCCTTTTTTTTTTCGTTTTCTCCTTCTCTTTTTTTTTTTTTTGTATTCACTGCTTTTTCTTGCTTCAAGAATCATTTTTATGATTTTTCAGATCCTCAGTAACATGTCTCCTTTTTCATCATTCTTTCAAGAGCCAACAATTTTAACATTCATGAACAACAAATTCAAAAGACATATGCACTGTTCAAGCATACATTCAGAAAACAAAAAGTATTGTCACCACATCAATCTAATTAAGCTAGTTTTAAAGATGAATTTGAAATCCTGTACTTCTTGTTCTTTTGTAATAAAAACAGTTTTCATTTAAGAGAGGTGATGGATTCATAGGACATTCATAACTTTAAGGCATAGACACTAAGACACTAATGATCATAAGACACAAACATAGATAAACATAAAGCACTAAAATTCGAAAAAACAGAAAATTAAAGAACAAGGAGATTAAAGAACGGGTCCACCTTAGTGATGGCGGCTTGTTCTTCCTCTTGAAGGTCTTATGGAGTGCTTGATCTCCTCAATGTCTCTTCCTTGTCTTTGTTGCTCCTCTCTTAGTTGTCCCATGTTTGGAACTCAATTCTCCTAGGGAGGTGTTTAGTTGCTCCCAATAGTCTTGTGGAGGAAAGTGCATCCCTTGAGGCATCTCAGGGATCTCTTGATGAGAGGGGTCTCTTGTTTGCTCCATCCTTTTCTTAGTGATGGGCTTGAGGTCATGCCTTCTCAGTTGAACCGGCTTCCCTTTTGAGTTTCTCTTCCATTGGGCGCCCTCTTCACAGATATCTATGAGGACTTGGTCCAACCTTTGATCAAAGTTGACCCTTCTTCATGGCCACAACTTCATAGAAGTGGTCTTGATGCACCCTTGAGATGAATCTCTCCATCTCCCATGACTCGGAGGTGGAAGCTTTTGCCTTCCCTTTCCTCTTTCTAGAGGTTTCTCCGGCCTTAGATGCCATAAATGGTTATGGAAAAACAAAAAGCAATGCTTTTACCACACCAAACTTAAAAGGTTTGCTCGTCCTCGAGCAAAAGAAGAAAGAAGGGAGGAGAAGAAGAAGAAAATGGAGGAAGAAGGGAATGGCTTTGTGTTCGGCCATGTATGGGGGAAGAAGTGGTGTTTAGGGTATGAGTGGTGAAGAGAAAGATGGGTTTTGATGGGTGAAGGGTTTTGGGGAAGAGGTATTGAGGTGATTGGTGAATGGGTGAAGAAGAAAGAGGGTGGTAGGGTGTTGATGGGGATCCTGTGGGGTCCACAGATCCTTAGGTGTCAAGAAAAAGTCATCCCTGCACCAAATGGCATTCAAAAACACGTTTTGAGCCAATTCTGGCGTTAAACGCCGGGTTGGTGCCCATTCCTGGCGTTTAACGCCAGGTTCTTGCCCTTTTCTGGCGTTTAACGCCAGTCTGGTGCCCCTTTCTGGCGTTAAACGCCCAGAATGGTGCCAGACTGGGCGTTAAACGCCCAATTGCTAGCCTCACTGGCGTTTAAACGCCAGTGGGTTCTTCCTCCAGGGTGTGCTGTTTTTCTTCCTGTTTTTCATTCTGTTTTTGCTTTTTCAATGGATTTTGTGACTTCTTATGATCATCAACCTACAAAAAACATAAAATAACAAAAGAAAATATATAAAATATAATCATTGGGTTGCCTCCCAACAAGCGCTTCTTTAATGTCAATAGCTTGACAGAGGGCTCTCATGGAGCCTCACAGATACTCAGAGCAATGTTGGAACCTCCCAACACCAAACTTAGAGTTTGAATGTGGGGGTTGATGAGCGGATAATTTGTATGCTTTTTGGCATTGTTTTTAGTATGTTCTTAGTATGATCTAGTTAGTTTTTAGTATATTTTTATTAGTTTTTAGTTAAAATTCACTTTTCTGGACTTTACTATGAGTTTGTGTGTTTTTCTGTGATTTCAGGTATTTTCTGGCTGAAATTGAGGGATCTGAGCAAAAATCTGATTCAGAGACTCAAAAGGACTGCAGATGCTGTTGGATTCTGACCTCCCTGCACTCGAAGTGGATTTTCTGGAGCTACAGAAGCCCAATTGGCGCGCTCTCAACGGCGTTGGAAAGTAGACATCCTGGGCTTTCCAGAAATATATAATAGTCCATACTTTGCCCAAGATTTGATGGCCCAAACCGGCGTTCAAAGTCACCTCAAGAAATTCCAGCGTTAAACGCCGGAACTGGCACCTAATTGGGAGTTAAACGCCCAAACTGGCACTAAAGCTGGCGTTTAACTCCAAGGAGAGTCTCTACACGAAAATGCTCCATTGCTCAGCCCAAGCACACACCAAGTGGGCCCGGAAGTGGATTTTTATGTCATTTACTCATTTCTGTAAACCTTAGGCTACTAGTTTTCTATAAGTAGGACCTTTTTCTATTGTATTAGAGAGCTTTTGATCATGTTTTATGATTGAACTCAATTTGGGAGGCTGGCCATTCGGCCAAGCCTAGACCTTGTTCTTATGTATTTTCAACGGTGGAGTTTCTACACACCATAGATTAAGGTGTGGAGCTCTGCTGTACCTCGAGTATTAATGCAATTACTATTGTTCTTCCATTCGATTCCGCTTGTTCTTTGTCCAAGATATCACTTGTTCTTCAACTTGATGAAGGTGATGATTGACGCCCATCACCATTCTCACCCATGAACAAGGTGACTGACAACCATTCTTGTTTTACAAGCTTCTGAGGCTTAGTGAATATCTCTTGGATTCCTGATTGCACGATGCATGGTTGATCGCCTGACAACCGAGTGCTCGCCTGACAAACGAGCCAACCATTCCGTGAGATCAGAGTCTTCGTGGTATAGGCAGGACCTGATGGCAGCATTCAAGAGAATCCGGAAGGTCTAACCTTGTCTGTGGTATTCTGAGTAGGATTCAATGATTGAATGACTGTGACGTGCTTCAAACTCCTAGCAGGCTAGGGCGTTAGTGACAGACGCAAAAGTATCAATGGATATTATTCCGGCCTGAACGAGAACCGACAGCTGAATTCCGCTATGCTGTGACAGAGCATATGCTCTCGCTTTCACTGAGAGGATGGGAGGTAGCTGCTGACAACAGTGAAACCCTACACGATCTTGCCATGGAAAGGAGTAGGAAGGATTGGATGAAGGCAGTAGGAAAGCAGAGAGACGGAAGGGAAGGCATCTTCATACGCTTGTCTGAAGCTCTTACACCCATGATATACATAAGTATCACTATCTTTATCTTTTATGTTATCTTCATTCATCATCATATACATTTGAGTTTACCTGACTAAGATTTATAAGATGACCATAGCTTGCTTCAATGCTAACAATCTCCGTGGGATCGACCCTTACTCACGTAAGGTATTACTTGGACGACCCAGTGCACTTGCTGGTTAGTTGTGCGAAGTTGTGTAATGCCATGGAATTGAACCACCAAGTTTTTGGAGTTCATGACCAGGGATTATGAGAGTTGTGAAAAGTATTGTTCACAATTTCGCGCACCAAGTTTTTGGCGCCGTTGCCGGGGATTGTTCAAGTTTTGAGCAAGCTTTTGGTAACAATGCCTGGGATTGTTCTAGTTTGGACAACTGACGGTTCATCTTGTTGCTTAGATTAGGTATTTATTTTTTTTTTGAAATTCTTGAAGATGAATTCTAGAGTTTCATGATGATTTGTTGAAATCTGGCTGGCTGAGAAGCCATGTCTAATCTGATTGGACCGAGGTTTCAACTTATCACCACAAGAGCTTGTTGATTTTCATCAATTTTGCTTTTGGAGCAGTGATCTGCTAAGGCTTGGCTGACCCTTTTGGTCATGTCTAGTGTTTTGGACCGAAGCTTTCTTTGAAAGCTTGGCTGGCTGTGAAGCCATGTCTAATTCCTGGACCGGAGTCTTAGACTAGCATTGCACTGATTCCTGGAATTCTCATTAAGAATTTTGATACTTTTTCCACTTAATTTTCGAAAAACACAAAAAAATCACAAAATCATAAAAACCAAAAATATTTGATGTTTCTTGCTTAAGTCTAGTGTCTCATCTTAAGTTTGGTGTCAATTGCATGCATTCATTCATGTGTCTTAAGGATCTTCAAGTAATTCTTGATGATTTCTTACTCTGATCTTTGAATTCTTTTGGCTTGAGTGTTTATGTGTCTCATATAGTGTCAGTAGTACACAAACTGCTAAGTTTGGTGTCTTGCATGCATTGTTATTTGATTCTTGTTGCATTTTGATTATTAAAAATCCAAAAATATTTTTAATTTGTGTCTTTTCAAGTCAATGATACAAAGAATTGAAGATTCAGAACATGCTGCAGAGGAATTATACAGAAAAAGCTGAGCATTCAAAAATGCCCAGTGAAGAAGGCAGACTGGCGTTTAAACGCCAGCCAGGGTACCTGGTTGGGCATTTAACGCCCAAAGAGGTAGCATTTTGGGCGTTAAACGCCAGAATGTATACCATTCTGGGCGTTTAACGCCAGGATGGTGCTAGGGGGAAGATTTTGTTTTCAAATCAATTTTTTTTTCAAGTTTTCAAAGTTTTTCAAAATCAAATCTTTTTCAAATCATATCTTTTCAATCAAATGTTTTCAAAATCAATTTCTTTCCTTTTTCAAAGATACTTACTAACAATTAATGATTTGATTGAGCATTTTTTGCCTTTTCTGTTGAGAAAGGTTTTATGTTTGAATCATATCTTTTCTTGTTAGGCAAGTCACTAATTTTCAAAATCAAATCTTTCAAAATTATTTTCAAAACATATCTTTTAAAATTGTTTTCAAATCATATCTTCTCAATCACATCTTTTTAAGACCATAACTTTTCAATCATATTTTTTATCACATCTTTTTCAAAATAGTTTTCAATCAAATCTTCTTGACTTCTAATTTCAAAATCTTTTTCAAAAATCACTTGATTTCTTTTTCACTTTGAATTTTCGAAAATTATCAATCAAATTTTCAAAATGTCTTCAAAATCTTTTAATTGAATTTTCGAAAAATTCTCTTCCCTCCTCCCACATCCTTCTATTTATGGAGTACCACTCCTTCTTAATGCATAATTCGAACCTTATCTAATTAAAGTTCGAATTCTTCTTCTCCTTCTTTCTTCTATTTTTCCCTTCCTCTGACACTTCAAGGAATCTCTATACTGTGACATAGAGGATTCCACATTTTCTTGTTCTCTTCTCTTTCTTATGAGCAGGAGCAGAGACAAAGGCATTCTTGTTGAAGCTGACCCTGAACCTGAAAGGACCCTAAAGCGAAAACTAAGAGAAGCCAAGGCACAACTCTCTTTAGAGGACCTGACCGAATTCTTCAAGGAAGAAGAACACATGGCAGCCGAAAACAACAACAATGCCAACAATGCAAGGAAGGTGCTGGGTGACTTTACTGCACCTACTCCTGATTTCTATGGGAGAAGCATCTCTATCCCTGCCATTGGAGTAAACAACTTTGAGCTTAAGCCTCAATTAGTTTCTCTAATGCAACAGAATTGCAAGTTCCATGGACTTCCAATGGAAGATCCTCATCAGTTTTTAGCTGAGTTCTTGCAAATCTGTGACACAGTCAAGACTAATGGGGTTGACCCTGAGGTCTATAGACTGATGCTATTCCCTTTTGCTGTAAGAGACAGAGCTAGAATATGGTTGGATTCTCAACCTAAAGAAAGCCTGGACTCTTGGGAAAAGCTAGTCAATGCCTTCTTGGCAAAGTTCTTTCCACCACAAAGATGGAGTAAGCTTAGAGTGGAAGTCCAAACCTTCAGACAGAAGGATGGAGAATCCCTCTATGAAGCTTGGGAAAGATACAAACAATTAATCAGAAGATGTCCCTCAGACATGCTTTCTGAATGGAGCATCATAGGTATTTTCTATGATGGTCTCTCTGAACTATCCAAGATGTCTTTGGATAGCTCTGCTGGAGGATCTCTTCATCTGAAGAAGACGCCTACAGAGGCTCAAGAGCTGATTGAAATGGTTGCAAATAACCAATTCATGTACACTTCTGAAAGGAATCCTGTGAACAATGGGACTAGTCAGAAGAAAGGAGTTCTTGAGATTGACACTCTGAATGCCATACTGGCTCAGAACAAGATATTGACTCAACAAGTCAATTTGATTTCTCAAAGTCTGTCTGGAATGCAAAATGCACCTGGCAGTACTAAGGAAGCTTCATCTGAGGAAGAAGCTTATGATCCTGAGAATCCTTCAATGGAAGAGGTGAATTACCTAGGAGAACCCTATGGAAACACCTATAATTCTTCATGGAGAAATCACCCAAATTTCTCATGGAAGAATCAAGAGAGACCTCAACAAGGTTTCAATAACAATAATGGTGGAAGAAACAGGTTTAGCAATGGCAAGCCTTTTCCATCATCTTCTCAGCAACAGACAGAGAGTTCTAAGCAGAGTACTTCTGACTTAGCAACAATGGTCTCTGATCTAATCAAAACCACTCAAAGTTTCATGAATGAAACAAGGTCCTCCATCAGAAATTTGGAAGGACAAGTGGGTCAGCTGAGCAAGAAAGTTACTGAACTCCCTCCCAGCACTCTCCCAAGTAATACAGAAGAAAATCCAAAAGGAGAGTGCAAAGCCATAAACATGGCCGAATATGGAAGGGAAAGAGAGGAGGTGGACGCCACTGAGGAAGACCTCATTGGGCGTGCATCAACCTCCTCTGAGTTCCCCAATGAGGAACCATGGGAATCTAAGGCTCAAAACGAGACCATAGAGATTCCATTGGACTTACTTCTGCCTTTCATGAGCTCTGATGAGTATTCTTCCTCTGAAGAGGATGAGTATGTCACTGAAGAGCAAGTTGCTAAATACCTTGGAGCAATCATGAAGCTAAATGACAAGTTATTTGGAAATGAGACTTGGGAAGATGAACCTCCCTTGCTCACCAAAGAACTGGATGACTTGTCTAGGCAGAAATTACCTCAAAAGAGACAAGATCCTGGGAAGTTTTCAATACCTTGTACCATAGGCACCATGACCTTCAAGAAGGCCCTGTGTGACTTAGGGTCAAGTGTAAACCTCATGCCCCTCTCTGTAATGGAGAAATTAGGGATCTTTGAGGTGCAAGCTGCAAAAATCTCACTAGAGATGGCAGACAACTCAAGAAAACAAGCCTATGGACTTGTAGAGGATGTTCTGGTAAAGGTTGAAGACCATTACATCCCTACTGATTTCATAGTCCTAGAGACTGGAAAGTGCATGGATGAATCCATCATCCTTGGTAGACCCTTCCTAGCCACAGCAAAGGCTGTGATTGATGTTGATAGAGGTGAACTGATCATTCAAGTGAATGAAGAATCCTTGGTGTTTAAGGCCCAAGGACATCCCTCTATCATCATGGAGAAGAAGCATGAAGAGCTTCTCTCAATTCAGAGACAAACAGAGCCCCCACAGTCAAACTCTAAGTTTGGTGTTGGGAGGCCACAACCAAACTCTAAGTTTGGTGTTGAACCCCCACATTCAAACTCTAAGTTTGGTGTTGGGAGGTTCCAATATTGCTCTGAGAAAAAGTGAAGCTCCATGAGAGCCATCTGTCAAGCTAATGACATTAAAGAAGCGCTTGTTGGGAGGCAACCCAATGTTTTATAATTAACTATTTCCTTTTGTTATTTTATCTTTTTTGTAGGTTGATGATCATAAGAAGTCACAAAATCCATTGAAAAAGCAAAAACAGAATGAAAAACAGGAAGAAAAACAGCACACCCTGGAGGAAGAACTCACTGGCGTTTAAACGCCAGTGAGGCTAGCAGTTGGGCGTTTAACGCCCAGTCTGGCACCATTCTGGGCGTTTAACGCCAGAAAGGGGCACCAGACTGGCGTTAAACGCCAGTAAAGGGCAACAACCTGGCGTTAAACGCCAGGAATGGGCACCAGCCCGGCGTTTAACGCCAGAAATGGCTCAAAACGTGGATTTTGATGCCAATTGGTGCAGGGATGACTTTTCCTTGACACCACAGGATCTGTGGACCCCACAGGACCCCCACCCACCCCACCATCACTCTCTCTCTTCTTCCCCCATTCACCAATCACCTCAACACCTCTTCCCCAAAAACCCACCCATCATGGCCGAACCATTACTCCCCCTCTCTCCTATATACCCTTCTTCAACCCTTCATTTTCACACATCCTAAACACCCCTTCTTTCCCTTTTTGGCCGAACCACAAAGCCATCTCCCTCTCCTCCATTTCTTCTTCTTCTACTCTCTTCTTTCTTCTTTTGCTCGAGGACGAGCAAACCTTTTAAGTTTGGTGTGGTAAAAGCATTGCTCTTTGTTTTTCCATAACCATTTATGGCATCCAAAGCCGGTTCAACTGAGAAGGCATGACCTCAAGCCCATCACTAAGAAGAAGATGGAGCAAACAAGAGACCCCTCTCATCAAGAGATCCCTGAGATACCTCAAGGGATACACTTTCCTCCACAAAACTATTGGGAGCAACTAAACACCTCCCTAGGAGAATTGAGTTCCAACATGGGACAACTAAGGGTGGAGCATCAAGAACACTCCATCATCCTTCATGAAATTAGAGAAGACCAAAGAATCATGAGGGAGGAGCAACAAAAACAAGGAAGAGACATTGAGGAGCTCAAGCACTCCATAGGATCTTCAAGAGCAAGAAAGAGCCGCCATCATTAAGGTGGACTCGTTCTTTGATTTCCTTGTTATTTGATTCTTCTGTTTTTCGAATTTTATGCTTATGTTTATCCATGTTTGTGTCTTGTGATCATTAGTGTCTTAGTGTCTATGCCTTAAAGTTATGAATGTCCTATGAATCCATCACCTCTCTTAAATAAAAACGTGCTTAAATTGAAAAGGAAAGAATTGCATGAATTCTGAATTTTATAATAGTTTAATTAATTTGATGTGGTGGCAACACTCTTGTTCTCTGAATGTATGCTTGAACAGTGCATATGTCTTTTGAATTTGTGGTTCATGAATGTTGGCTCTTGAAAGAATGATGAAAAAGGAGACATGTTATTGAGGATCTGAAAAATCAATAAAATGATTCTTGAAGCAAGAAAAAGCAGTGAATACAAAAAAAAAGGGGGGAAGAAGCAAACGAAAAAAAAAACCGAAAAAAAAATAGAAAGAAAGAAAAAAAATATAGAGAAATAAGAGTTGTGATCCAAGGCAATAAGAGTGTGCTTAAGAACCCTGGACACCTCTAATTGGGGACTTTAGCAAAGCTGAGTCACAATCTGAAAAGGTTCACCCAATTATGTGTCTGTGGCATGTATGTATCCGGTGGTAATACTGGAAGACAGAGTGCTTTGGGCCACGGCCAAGACTCAATAAGTAGCTGTGTTCAAGAATCATCATACTTAACTAGGAGAATCAATAACACTATCTGGATTCTGAGTTCCTAAAGAAGCCAATCATTCTGAATTACAAGGGATAGAGTGAGATGCCAAAACTATTCAGAGACAAAAAGTTAAAAGCCCCGCTCATCTAATTAATACTGATCTTCATAGATGTTTTTGGAGTTCATTGCATATTCTCTTCTTTTTATCTTATTTGATCTTCAGTTGCTTGGGGACAAGCAACAATTTAAGTTTGGTGTTGTGATGAGCGGATAATTTGTATGCTTTTTGGCATTGTTTTTAGTATGTTCTTAGTATGATCTAGTTAGTTTTTAGTATATTTTTATTAGTTTTTAGTTAAAATTCACTTTTCTGGACTTTACTATGAGTTTGTGTGTTTTTCTGTGATTTCAGGTATTTTCTGGCTGAAATTGAGGGATCTGAGCAAAAATCTGATCCAGAGACTCAAAAGGACTGCAGATGCTGTTGGATTCTGACCTCCCTGCACTCGAAGTGGATTTTCTGGAGCTACAGAAGCCCAATTGGCGCGCTCTCAACGGCGTTGGAAAGTAGACATCCTGGGCTTTCCAGCAATATATAATAGTCCATACTTTGCTCAAGATTTGATGGCCCAAACCGGCGTTCAAAGTCACCTCAAGAAATTCCAGCGTTAAACGCCGGAACTGGCACCTAATTGGGAGTTAAACGCCCAAACTGGCACTAAAGCTGGCGTTTAACTCCAAGGAGAGTCTCTACACGAAAATGCTCCATTGCTCAGCCCAAGCACACACCAAGTGGGCCCGGAAGTGGATTTTTATGTCATTTACTCATTTCTGTAAACCTTAGGCTACTAGTTTTCTATAAGTAGGACCTTTTTCTATTGTATTAGAGAGCTTTTGATCATGTTTTATGATTGAACTCAATTTGGGAGGCTGGTCATTCGGCCAAGCCTAGACCTTGTTCTTATGTATTTTCAACGGTGGAGTTTCTACACACCATAGATTAAGGTGTGGAGCTCTGCTGTACCTCGAGTATTAATGCAATTACTATTGTTCTTCCATTCGATTCCGCTTGTTCTTTGTCCAAGATATCACTTGTTCTTCAACTTGATGAAGGTGATGATTGACGCCCATCACCATTCTTACCCATGAACAAGGTGACTGACAACCATTCTTGTTTTACAAGCTTCTGAGGCTTAGTGAATATCTCTTGGATTCCTGATTGCACGATGCATGGTTGATCGCCTGACAACCGAGTGCTCGCCTGACAAACGAGCCAACCATTCCGTGAGATCAGAGTCTTCGTGGTATAGGCAGGACCTGATGGCAGCATTCAAGAGAATCCGGAAGGTCTAACCTTGTCTGTGGTATTCTGAGTAGGATTCAATGATTGAATGACTGTGACGTGCTTCAAACTCCTAGCAGGCTAGGGCGTTAGTGACAGACGCAAAAGTATCAATGGATATTATTCCGGCCTGAACGAGAACCGACAGCTGAATTCCGCTATGCTGTGACAGAGTATATGCTCTCGCTTTCACTGAGAGGATGGGAGGTAGCTGCTGACAACAGTGAAACCCTACACGAGCTTGCCATGGAAAGGAGTAGGAAGGATTGGATGAAGGCAGTAGGAAAGCAGAGAGACGGAAGGGAAGGCATCTTCATACGCTTGTCTGAAGCTCTTACACCCATGATATACATAAGTATCACTATCTTTATCTTTTATGTTATCTTCATTCATCATCATATACATTTGAGTTTACCTGACTAAGATTTACAAGATGACCATAGCTTGCTTCAATGCTAACAATCTCCGTGGGATCGACCCTTACTCACGTAAGGTATTACTTGGACGACCCAGTGCACTTGCTGGTTAGTTGTGCGAAGTTGTGTAATGCCATGGAATTGAACCACCAAGTTTTTGGAGTTCATGACCAGGGATTATGAGAGTTGTGAAAAGTATTGTTCACAATTTCGCGCACCAGGGGTTCAACACCAAATTTAGAGTTTGGTTGTGGCCTCCCAACACCAAACTTAGAGTTTGACTGTGGGGGCTCTGTTTGTCTCTGATTTGAGAGAAGCTCTTCATGCTTCTTCTCCATGGTGACAGAGGGGTATCCTTGAGCCTTAAACACAAAGGATTCTTCATTCACTTGAATGATCAGTTCACCTCCATCAACATCAATCACAGCCTTTGCTGTGGCTAGGAAGGGTCTGCCAAGGATGATGGATTCATCCATGCACTTCCCAGTCTCTAGGACTATGAAATCAGTAGGGATGTAATGGTCTTCAACCTTTACCAGAACATTCTCTACAAGTCCATGAGCTTGTTTTCTTGAGTTGTCTGCCATCTCTAGTGAGATTCTTACAGCTTGTACCTCAAAGATCCCTAGCTTCTCCATTACAGAGAGAGGCATGAGGTTTACACTTGACCCTAAGTCACACAGAGCCTTCTTGAAGGTCATGGTGCCTATGGTACAAGGTATGGAAAACTTCCCAGGATCTTATCTCTTTTGAGGTAAGTTCTGCCTAGACAAGTCATCCAGTTCTTTGGTGAGCAAAGGGGGTTCATTCTCCCAAGTCTCATTTCCAAATAACTTGTCATTTAGCTTCATGATTGCTCCAAGGTATTTAGCAACTTGCTCTTTAGTGACATACTCATCCTCTTCAGAGGAGGAATACTCATCAGAGCTCATGAAAGGCAGAAGTAAGTCCAATGGAATCTCTATGGTCTCATTTTGAGCCTCAGATTCCCATAGTTCCTCATTGGGGAACGCATTGGAGGTCAGTGCACGCCCATTGAGGCCTTCCTCAGTGGCGTCCACTTCCTCCCCTTCCTCTCCAAATTCGGCCATGTTTATGGCTTTGCACTCTCCTTTTGGATTTTCTTCTGTATTGCTTGGAAGAGTACTTGGAGGGAGTTCAGTAATTTTCTTACTCAACTGTCCCACTTGTGCCTCCAAATTTCTAATGGAGGACCTTGTTTCAGTCATGAAACTTTGAGTGGTTTTGATTAGATCAGAGACCATGGTTGCTAAGTCAGAGGGGTTCTGCTTAGAATTCTCTGTCTGTTGCTGAGAAGATGATGAAAAATGCTTGCCATTGCTAAACCTGTTTCTTCCACCATTATTGTTGTTGAAACCTTGTTGAGGTTTCTCTTGATTCTTCCATGAGAAATTTGGGTGATTTCTCCATGAAGAATTATAGGTGTTTCCATAGGGTTCTCCTAGGTAATTCACCTCTTCCATTGAAGGGTTCTCAGGATCATAAGCTTCTTCCTCAGGTGAAGCATCCTTAGTACTGCCAGGTGCATTTTGCATTCCAGACAGACTTTGAGAAATCAAATTGACTTGTTGAGTCAATATCTTATTCTGATCCAGTATGGCATTCAGAGTATCAATCTCAAGAACTCCTTTCTTCTGATTTGTCCCATTGTTCACAGGATTTCTTTCAGAAGTGTACATGAATTGGTTATTTGCAACCATCTCAATTAGTTCCTGAGCCTCTGTAGGCGTCTTCTTCAGATGAAGAGATCCTCCAGCAGAGCTATCCAAAGACATCTTGGATAGTTCAGAGAGACCATCATAGAAAATACCTATGATGCTCCATTCAGAAAGCATGTCTGAGGGACACTTTCTGATTAATTGTTTGTATCTTTCCCAAGCTTCATAGAGGGACTCACCATCCTTCTGTCTGAAGGTTTGGACTTCCACTATAAGCTTACTCAATTTTTGAGGTGGAAAGAACTTTGCCAAGAAGGCATTGACTAGCTTTTCCCAAGAGTCCAGGCTTTCTTTAGGTTGAGAGTCCAACCATATTCTAGCTCTGTCTCTTACAGCAAAAGGGAACAGCATCAGTCTGTAGACCTCAGGGTCAACCCCATTAGTCTTGACTGTGTCACGGATTTGCAAGAATTCAGCTAAAAACTGATGAGGATCCTCCAATGGAAGTCCATGGAACTTGCAATTCTGTTGCATTAGAGAAACTAATTGAGGCTTAAGCTCAAAGTTGTTTGCTCCAATGGCAGGGATAGAGATGCTTCTCCCATAGAAGTCGGGAGTAGGTGCAGTAAAGTCACCCAGCACCTTCCTTGCATTGTTGGCATTGTTGTTGTTTTCGGCTGCCATAGGTTCTTCTTCTTTGAAGAATTCGGTCAGGTCCTCAACAGAGAGTTGTGCCTTAGCTTCTCTTAGTTTTCGCTTCAAGGTCCTTTCAGGTTCAGGGTCAGCTTCAACAAGAATGCCTTTGTCTCTGCTCCTGCTCATATGAAAGAGAAAAGAACAAGAGAATGTGGAATCCTCTATGTCACAGTATAGAGATTCCTTGAGGTGTCAGAGGAAAAGAAAAATGGAAGATAGAGGTAGAAAATTCGAACTTATCAAAGAAGATGGAGTTTGAATTTTGCATTAAGGGATAGTGTTAGTCCATAAATAGAAGGATGTGAGAAGAAGGGAAGTAATTTTCGAAAATTAAGTAAAAGATTTTAAAAACATTTTGAAAAACACTTAATTGATTTTCGAAAATAAGAGTGGAAAAGAAATCAAGTGATTTTTGAAAAAGATTTTGAAATTAGAAATAAAAAAAGATTTGATTGAAAATTGTTTTGAAAAAGATGTGATTAAAAAGATTTGATTGAAAAGTTATGGTTTTAAAAAGATATGATTGAAAAGATATGATTTGAAAACAATTTTAAAAAGATTTGATTTTTAAAAATTAATGACTTGCCTAACAAGAAAAGAGATGATTCAAACATTAAACCTTTCTCAACAGAAAAGGCAATATACTTGAGATGTTCAATCAAATCATTAATTGTTAGTAAGTATCTTTGAAAAAGGAAAGAAATTGATTTTGAAAAAAAGATTTGATTGAAAAATTGATTTGAAAAAGATTTGATTTTGAAAAGATTTTGAAAATAAAAAAAAATTGCATTGAAAAACAAAATCTTCCCCCTTTAGCCATCCTGGCGTTAAACGCCCAAAACTACACCCTTTTGGGCGTTAAACGTCCAACCAGGTACCCTGGCTGGCGTTTAAACGCCAGTCTGTCCTTCTTCACTGGGTGTTTTGAACGCCCAGCTTTTTCTGTGCAATTCCTCTGCTGTATGTTCTGAATCTTCAATTCTCTGTATTATTGACTTGAAAAGACACAAATTAAAAATATTTTTGGATTTTTTTTATAATGAGGAAAAATCAAAACGCAACCAAAATCAAATAACAATGCATGCAAGACACCAAACTTAGCAGTTTGTATACTACTGACACTAACAACATGAGAATGCATATGAGAAACACAAAACACTCAAGTCAATAGAATTCAAAGATCAAAACAAGGAAATCATCAAGAACAACTTGAAGATAAATGAAGACATATGCATAAATTCGAAAAATGCAAGAAGAACAGAAACATGCAATTGACACCAAACTTAAAATGAGACACTAGATTCAAACATAAAATATTTTTGGTTTTTATGATTTTGTAATTTTTTTTGGCTTTTTTCGAAAATTAAGTGGAAAAGAAAATAAAGATATCAAAATTCTTAATGAGAATTCCAGGAATCATGCAATGTTAGTCTAAAGCTTTAGTCTAAAGAAATTAGACATGGCCGGCCAAGCTTCAGCAGGACACTGCATTCAAGAGCTAAATTGATGAGAATCAATCAGCCTTGGTGATGATAAGAACATCACCTTGAAACACTAGAATTCATTCTTAAGAACTCTGAAGAAAAATACCTAATCTAAGCAACAAGATGAACCGTCAGTTGTCCATACACAAACAATCCCCGGCAACGGCGCCAAAAACTTGGTGCGTGAAATTGTGAACAATACTTTTCACAACTCTCATAATCCCCGGTCATGAACTCCAAAAACTTGGTGGTTCAATTCCATGGCATTACACAACTTCGCACAACTAACCAGCAAGTGCACTGGGTCGTCCAAGTAATAAACCTTACGCGAGTAAGGGTCGATCCCACGGAGATTGTTGCTATGAAGCAAGCTATGGTCACCTTGTAGATCTCAGTCAGGCAGACTCAAATGGGTATAGTGATAAACGAATAAAGCATAAAGATAAAGATAGAGATACTTATGTATATCATTGGTGAGAGCTTCAGATAAGCGTATGAAGATGCCTTCCCTTCCGTCTCTCTGCTTTCCTACTGTCTTCATTCAATCCTTCTTACTCCTTTCCATGGCAAGCTTATGCAAGGGTTTCACCGTTGTCAGTGGCTACCTCCCATCCTCTCATTGGAAATGTTCAACGCACCCTGTCACGGCACGGCTATCCATCTGTCGGTTCTCAATCAGGCCGGAATAGAATCCAGTGATTCTTTTGCGTCTGTCACTAACGCCCCGCCTTCAGGAATTTGAAGCACGTCACAGTCATTCAATCATTGAATCCTACTCAGAATACCACAGACAAGGTTAGACCTTCTGGATTCTCTTGAATGCCGCCATCAGTTCTCGCCTATACCACGAAGATTCCGGTTAAAGAATCCAAGAGATATTCACTAGAGCCTCGTATGCTTGTAGAACAAGAGTGGTTGTCAGTCACTTTGTTCATGAGTGAGAATGATGATGAGTGTCACGGATCATCACATTCATCAAGTTGAAGAACAAGTGATATCTTGGACAAAGAACAAGCGGAATTGAATAGAAGAACAATAGTAATTGCATTAATACTCGAGGTACAGCAGAGCTCCACACCTTAATCTATGGTGTGTAGAAACTCCACCGTTGAAAATACATAAGAACAAGGTCTAGGCATGGCCGTGAGGCCAGCCTCCCAATTGATCTAAGATAGCATAAAACTCAAAGATAGCTACCCGATTGTCAAATACAATAGTACAAGGTCCTACTTATAGAAAACTAGTAGCCTAAGGTGTACAAAGATGAGTAAATGACATAAAAATCCACTTCCGGGCCCACTTGGTGTGTGCTTGGGCTGAGCAATGAAGCATTTTTCGTGTAGAGACTCCTCTTGGAGTTAAACGCCAGCTTTTATGCCAGTTTGGGCGTTTAACTCCCATTTAGGTGCCAGTTCCGGCGTTTAACGCTGGAATTTCTTGAGGTGACTTTGAACGCCGGTTTGGGCCATCAAATCTTGGGCAAAGTATGGACTATCATATATTGCTGGAAAGCCCAGGATGTCGACTTTCCAACGCCGTTGAGAGCGCGCCAATTGGGCTTCTGTAGCTCCAGAAAATCAACTTCGAGTGCAGGGAGGTCAGAATCCAACAGCATCTGCAGTCCTTTTCAGTCTCTGAATCAGATTTTTGCTCAGATCCCTCAATTTCAGCCAGAAAATACCTGAAATCACAGAAAAACACACAAACTCATAGTAAAGTCCGGAAAAGTGAATTTTAGCTAAAAACTAATAAAAATATACTAAGAACTCAACTAAAACTACTAAAAACATACTAAAAACAATGCCAAAAAGTGTACAAATTATCCGCTCATCAAATACCCAATTTAGATTGGTGATCTAGAGTTGTTTGTCACTATTATTTCCATTGACTATAATCTCTTACTAATTCAATTAGTGAGTTGATTAGGACTTTTGGATTGAGATTAACTAGTCTTATTTGACTTTCTTCCGATGTTGGAGATGACGAAATAGGATAAATTCTTGTTAATCATTGTATGACTAGGATAGAAAGCCTTAAGTCTCAATCCTTGCCATGAATGTCTCTCTTTATTACTTGTTTTCTTTAGTTGTTACCTTTATTTTCTTGCCATATATTTTTCTTGCACTTTTACCAACCAACCCCTTGGATACCATAACCAATAATATTCATACCTCACTGCAATTTCTTGAGAAGACGACCCAGGACTAATACTCTCGGTTACTTTTATTGGGTTGGACTTGTGACAACCAAACATTAAAATTTGATTGAGAGTTATTAGTTAGTTTGGAACTATACTTACAACGAAGTTCTTATTTCTATTGAGAAAATTCTAGACCAACAATAATTCTTAAATCAATATACAAAGAGTTGAGTGCCAAAATACAAAATATCAAGCTCTGGATGCAACCTGCAAACCTAAAGCTAGCCGGAATATAAATACATATATAGCATAAGTATATATTCCAAGATAACCCAACATGCATAAAGAAAACACCTAGTTTTCCAAAAAGTCTCAATTAAACATCTATATAGATACATAGGAGAATTTATAAACAGAAAATACATAACAGACAACCCAAAATATAACTTTCCAACTTCGCTTGCCAGAGAAACCTCCAGATGCTTTCTAAGGCACATCTTGGCCTGCATCTGAAAATAACAACGTAGATATGGAATGTGTGCTTGTTATTGGTTATTGACTAATTATTTATTAATATCGCGGGTTTTACAATATAAACATTTAATTATGCACAAATAGACAAGTCAAAACCAGGGACGGACCTAGAGGGGGGCGAGTAGTGGCCTCGGCCACCCCAAAATTTTAAGAAACTATACTTATATATGAGATATATGTTCAAAAAATAAAAAATATTTTGTAATTTAATAGTTGGTTTTTATATGTATTATTTTTCACTATATGATGAATTTATGTCTTAATTGTTTAATTCACTAATATTTTTTACTTAATTAATTTAATATCATACCCTCAAGTCTTTGTACCTTTCAAATTAGTTTTTATACACTAATCTCTATATTTATTTTTAAAAAAAATATTTATTTTTTATATTAATATATTTAACATTTATATTATTATATTAATAATGACTTACGTAGTTATATTTTGGTAATCACATTATGTACTTTAGATATTATTTTTTTGTAAAAAATACTCATTTTTCTTCTAAATTTATGTTGTTAAAATAATTTTTTTAAAGATATCTTATATCTTATATTCTATAAGGGTACTGTATCTTTCAAATAATTAATAATTTATAATTTATTTTCAAATTTTTTAAAATTTTTGAAAGAATTAATTTTAATTAATAAAATATGTGATAATTTTTAACTAAACACGCTATAAATTATTGGTATTGTATAATTTTATAATATACTATTGATATTGTTATATTTCTTTCAGGTAATTATCATATTAAAAATAAAATTGTAAAAAAATTATAATTATATATATATTTTGATAAATATTTTAAAAAACTAACTCTAATAACTATATGTTAATTATTTTTATGAAATGAAAAAAATTATCTAAAATTTGGCCCCTTCATGTTAAAATTTATGGATCCGTCCCTGGTCAAAACAAGAAGGCCAAACCCAAACATTTCAAACAATTGCAAATGATGCATGCCTGCCCTATGGCCAATAAGCTCATCTATCAGTTATACAGTCAAACTCGACATGCAGTAGCTAATCCTAGACAGTCTCAACGTGCGCGCATCTACCAAGAGGAATTTTACATCTTCAAGCAGGAACATCCGAAAAGGTATAAGTGTTCGGCCACAACTTGCAACACAGGGTCAACAGAATTTCCACCACATCCCGTCACAAGCAAAATCACTCCACTACATTTATCCAAGCAGGTGTATTCGAAACTTAGATCAAATATCATTATCAAAGTATCACATCATGGAGCAAGCGAAAATCACTCCACTGCATCTACCTAAGGGATTACATTTCACTACGTCTCAAAGTAAGCGGAATCACACCACTGCATCTACTCGGACAAAGACATTTCAATCCCAATCTTAATCATATTCATCATTAATTCCATTATCAACTCATCATTTTCATCACCAATCTCATTTACAACTGATGCGGGTCAAATGTCGATTCCGAATTTTCTCGATAAAAAGAATCGCTTCGTTGCAAGTGTAGTTCCAAACCAACAATTGACCCTAATCAAAATTTAATTTGTTTGTCACAACACAAACTAATAAAAACCGAGAATATTAGATCTCGAATTGTCTCTCAAAGGAATTGCAGTGAGGTATATGTGTTATCGGCTGTGAGAGTCAGGAGGTGAAATAGCAATAACTGAGATTTAAAAGTCAAGAAAGTAAAGCAAACAACTAAATGAATATAAATGTGAAAAGACCTCTTGACAAGGGTTAAGAGTCAAGGTTTTCTATCCTAGTCATTGTCCACAAACATGACAATTATGAAGAGTTAATCCTACTTAGTCAACCCTAAAATCGAGGATAAGTCAAATAGGCATAATTGATCTCAATTCACAAATCCTAGTCATCTCACTAATTAGTTTAGTGAAACTATGAAAGACTAGCTTTAGTAGAAACTAAATCAACTAACAACACTAAATCACCAATCAATATTGAACATCAATGACTCAAGGTCATCTAAATCCCCAATCCCAAGCCAAAAGTGTAAAATCTACTCTAAAATCAAGAGAAGTATTTTATCCAACACTTGGAAGACATAAAAGAAAAGCATATCAAATTACAAGAATCATTGAAATCTAAAGTTATCAATTGCAAGAAAATAATAATAACTCAAGCAAACATCAATAAACATGAAAAAACTAAATTGTGTTAAAGAAAATTAAAATTGAGAAGAGTGCATAATCCAAAATTAACAAAATGAAGGAACTAAGAAATAAAACTAAGAGAATTAAGTCAATTAAATATGAAAATATAAATGAAATTACACCAAAACAAGAATTAAAACTAAAACTAAAGAGAAATTGGCCTAAGAACCCTAAATTCTAGAGAGAAGAAGGAGCTTTTCTCTTTAGAAAACTACCCTAAAACATGTTTTTAAACTATCTTAATTCCCCCTCTCCCCTTAATTTTTTAATTTGGCTTCAAATACTTCAGAAATGAGTTCGATTAGGCTTGAGAATGCCTGAAGTCGCGACTCACGCGTTCACTTAAGTGAAATCACGTGCCTTCAGTCATGCGTATGCATGAAGCATGCATACGCGCAACATGAAATTCATGTGTATGCATGACCATGAAATGCCCTAAACTTCATTTCTTCATGAATTTTCTACTTTGGCATGCTTTTTGCTTCACTTCTTCAATCTATCCTTACCATATAAGTCTGAAATCACTCAACAAACATATCAAGGCATCAAATGAGATTAAAGTGAATTAAATTTAACAAATTAAGAGCCTAAAAATAATGTTTTTAATCTTAAGCACAATTTAGGAGAAATTCACAAAACCATGCTATTTAAGTGAATAAATACAAATTGATAAAATTCACTCATTTCAATACAAGATAAATCATAAAATTTTAATTTATCAACTTTTTCATATTTAAACAAAGCATGTCATTATGCTAAGCATAACAAAAGAAACAAAAAATGGGTATCAACATTTATTCCATGCAAACTATCCATATGCAATCTATCCAAATGTATGTAACTGTTCTAACACTATCTAATTATCTATTTGTATCTATTTAGTCAAAATAAATCAATTTTTAAGAATACATAAATAATCAAAAGGGCCAAAACAATAGCAACCAAGTCAAATTTACAATTGAATTGAGTCATGAAAAAGAATTTACAAATTTGTAAGATAAGAGATAATACTAGGTGAAAACATGGTATTGAATAATCAAACCCCTCACCAAATGTGTATACGCTCTAATCGCTAAGTGTATAGGGTTGATTCGCTCAATTCTTCTCTAATCATGCTTTCTAAGGTTTGTTCTTCATCTAACAATCAACAATTATTCAATGCATATATGCAAGTATCATGAGGACTTTTCAAGGTTGTAATGGGACTAAGGGTAAAGGTAATGATACATACATAACTAAGTGGGCTAGAATTTGAATCTTTGATTAACCTAAACTCTCACCTAACATATAACATCCTATGCAATTCTAATATCAAGCTTAGCTACCCATTATCTCACTTTTCACATACACTCATGCATTCAATTCAATCCATATTACATCCGTATTCATTGTTCTTATTACTTTCTTTTGGGGCCTTTGTCCCCTTTTTATTGCATTCTTTTTTCTTTTTTTTTAAAAGAAACATATATACACAATTAATGCATATGGTTTACACAAATAATACATGAGCATGAACGCAATTCCTAATATTTTCAATAAAAATACAAACACACATTTATCAACCAATGTTCCCAATTTTTTAACACTTAGATATTACACACTCTCACTAGTATAAGCTAATCAAAGATTTAAATTAAGGACATTTATTATTTTTCACTTAAGGCTAATGTGCTAAAATTTAGAACAAAAAGGAATTAATAAAGCTCAAAGTGAGCTAACAAAGGTAAATAGAAAGGATAAAGTTCTATGGGTAAGTGAACTAATTGAAATAATTGCATCAATCACATAAATGCATATACACAGGGAATAATGGACATAAAGAATCAAACAAATCAAATATTGCAATCATAAAAAAGAATAACACACAAGAATAAAAATAGTGGTTAATATAATATAACTACACAGTGAGGCTCAAAACTCACTAGGATGTGTGTTCTTAACTCAAAAAGCACATTTCACAATGTATAATTCAAACACGTTTCCATGAAAAATATCAACTCAAATTAATCAGAATGTTTATGCCCTATATAAAAAGTTTTCTTAAAAATTTCATTAATTTAACTAAAGCTTATTTTATATATATAATGTGATTGGATAAAAATAATCAGAAATCCTAAGTTCATTTCCTAATTTTCAATCAAACCAATTCATCATGTATATAGAAAATTCGACTAGCTTCAATTATGCAAAATTGTCCAATCACTACTAATCAAGGGCAATTTACCTAAATGAAGTAGAAGGAGGAAATGTTTACTCAAATGCAACAATTGAGAATCCTTTACCTTCGTGTTCTATTAGTGTTTTATATAATCCGTGGTAACATACCACGTTTTAGAGATTTACACATACTATGGTTTATGAAGAGAGCTTTGTAAACATAAACCTTGGTAACTTACCATAGTCTATGAGGAGAAAAATTCTATATATGCACACGGTGAAAATCATTGTGTTGAAGAGGAGCATTTTCACAATGGCAAGTGAAGATGAGAGTTTCCTAGTGTTAGTACATTGCTTTGGGAAAATTCAAAGAACCGAGAAATACGGTGTGAAGTTCACTGACAGAGAACCCTTGAGTATATTTATCAGTTCATCAAGTACTTTGTCAAATCTAAAGAACAACATATTGCAGAAGCTTGGGATATTTGGGAGCAAGTGGATGAAGAAGTTATTCTATAAGATTCCCATCGCAGTTGTGTCAACCGATGTGAAGTATGATACGTTTGTGATATCGACCGATGAAGATATTCGGGTTCTGTTTCATTGTCTCAGAAGTTTTCCAGAGGTCAAAATACATAAGCTGTATGCGAAGTTGAGGTCGGTGTCGATAGTTCTAGGGCATCAGCTCCGGTTCCTAGCTCGACTGCCATGGGCGGTGCGTCTAGTTCGATGACTGCGGTCGTACCAAATGTTCCTTACATTGCATCTCCTTCCTTTGCGGTTGATTTAAACCATACAGAGGCAGTTGGTTTTGTACCATTCGAGAATCATGGGGTCCGGCATCAGACATATGAGGTGGACAATGGTCCTGGCATTATTCCCGATGTTCAAGGGTTCAGAGAACCTGATGGAGTTGAGAATGCAATGCGGGACGATGATGAGCCTGTTGATATAAATGGGAATAGCAATGACGATATAGGTGCCAATCCACAAACACATCATGGCCCTTCATGTTCCGGCACACAACAGTACCCTCTGCACTTCTCCACTCTAAACTTGGATGCTTTGGGGCAACAAGCAAACGGAGATGCTGCTGCTGGGTGTTCTTCTACATAGTTTCAGATTGGATAATCATTCCAGAATAAAGATGAAGCTGTTTTGAGTGTGAAGAATTATAGCATCCGTCGAAGTGTTGAGTACAGGGTCTTAGAGTCGGATCACCTGAAGTATCATGGGAAATGTAAGGAGTTCGGCAAGGGTTGTAGTTGGTTAATTCGCAAATTGCTTCGTGCACGAAAGGGCATTTGGGAGGTTAGGACGTACAACGGTCTGCACACTTGCTTGGCCACCTCCATTTTCAGTGACCACCGGCAACTTGATTACCATGTAATTTGTGCGAGAATCTATCTGTAAGAACACGCGTTTTCACGTAAAACCATTTCAATAAAATAATTTTAGTGCCCAAAATAGATTCAAAATTTTCAAGTTTTAATTTGAAAATAAAAATGTGAAATTTGGTTTCAGTGAATTTTTCTGAGTTGGAAAATGTATTTCTTTTGAAAAATTTTTGTAAAAATGCGCACTGACGTTTAAGCTGGTAGTACCGGCTCTAGACTGTACAGTACCGCGTATTTTGGAAAATAATATTTTGAGAAGTGATTTATTGTTTTGAAAGGACAAATATAATTTTGGAATTGAAAACCAGGCCCTAATCTTAAAGGTTTATCCCAAAGTGGGCCAAATAGACCAAAAATGCTAACGGGTTGGACTGGGCCCAAACCGAGCCCAAGACCTAACATATATAAGCTCATTTAATGAGCTTTGAGCTCATTTTTCAGTCCTAAAAAGAGAGAGACACGCGGTTTTGAGAGAAGGGAGAAGGAAGGGGGTAACACTATTTACCTCCATCTTCCGGAGGTCATAACTTTTGATACGGAACTCGGATTGACGAGCCATTTGTAACCACGCAAAACTCTTGTCGAGCTCTACGTTTCTATCCAAAGAAAACTGGTAAGAAATTGCGTCACTCTTCCCAGTTTCGTGCCCTAAATTTTTGCGTTTTTGAGGTTATAATTTTGAGTAATTTTTGTGGTTATGCTTGTTTAGGTGATCTCTAGTAGCGAGTAATTGATGGATTTTACCCCTACTCTCATTGGATAAGGTAAGGTTCCACTAAACCTTTGTGTTTAGTTGTTTTGTGTACCTTAGGTTTTGATTTTAATGATATATGTGTTGTTAGTGTGAGCCTTGGTGTTTGTTGGTGTTGGTTGAGGCTTTGGATCAAGCTTGGTGGCTTCGTTTTGGTGTTTGGTACGTTTGGGAATCAGCTAAGGTATGATTTCGGTTTCCTTTATGTAATATGTAATGTTCATGGACACTTACGCTAGTTGACTCTAAGATAGGATTGAATGTTGTTGGTGTATGAATAATTATATGTGAATTGATGATAATTGTGGATTGTATTGGATTATTGTGGTTAAGAGTGATTATTGGGAATTGTGGTGTTGATGAGTATTGATGATTAGTATTGTTGATGAGATTGTTGGTATTTAAGGATTGATGAATGATTAATGATATTGTTGGTACTTAATGATTATAAAAGTTGATGATGAATATTGATGTTGTTGGTGCTAATTATAAATTATGATGTTGGTGAGTGTATATGTTGAGTGTGGTAATATGAATGTGGATAATGATTGATAATGTTGAGGTTAAGTTATCAGGATTTGAAGTAGTTGATGTTTGATGTTGGTTAAAGATTATTTATGATGGTTTTGGATGTTGATGAGTAAGAAATTTGATGGTAATAAGTAGTGTAATTGGAATTATGGATGGTTGAGTTGGAAAAAGGAAGGGTATGGGCTTTTATGTTTTTTGGTAATGTTTGGGTTGTGGCTGGTTTGGTTTTGAATTGTGAGTTTTGGAAAAAATTGGAGTTTTGAAGCCTTTGATAAAAATGGATTTTTGGTGGACTTTGTCTGATAATAACTTTTGCCTCGGTTTTAAAAATCTGATGAAACTTGTCTAGAATTAAAAATCTTTGAAAACTCTTTAAATCGATATAAAGTTTGAGAAAATTAGAATTTTATAAAAAAAGTTATGATAATTCAAAGTTGGTGTTGAAAATCTGAAATTCTGCAAAGTGCAGAATTTCAGGATTTTCTGATATGTGCGAATGCACAGCCTTGTACGCACGCACAATCTTGCGAAAATTCTATTCTGTTCGGACGCACAGACCTGTGCGTACGCATAGGCAGGGGAAATGGCTCTGGTGGCAGCGCTAGCATAGGTTGTGCGCGCGCATCAATGAAGCATTACGACTTGTGCGGACTTACAGACCTGTGCGCACACACAAGTCGGGAAAGGTCGTCTGTTAGGGGCACTCACACAGCTTGTGCGAGTGAACATACTTTATAAATTTTAGTAGCTGTTTGGATGCTCACCCCTGTGCGTACGCACACTTTCAAAATCTTCCTGGGCGTGCGCACGCACACCCCTGTGCGGACGCACACGCCCTGTTTCACAAATTTAACTTTGTTTTCAACTATTTCACCTTCTCGACAAGGTTGTAAGTTTCTATAACCCCATTTTACGATTCTTGGGCTTAGTTTTGGGCATTAAGACATGGGAAAGGTCCTAGGAGGTTTGGTTTGGTTTTATTCTGAAAAGTTAA
The DNA here is from genome assembly GCF_014773155.1 of Arachis stenosperma. NCBI lineage: Eukaryota > Viridiplantae > Streptophyta > Magnoliopsida > Fabales > Fabaceae > Arachis > Arachis stenosperma. The sequence goes on from NC_080378.1 coordinate 34,606,919, forward strand.
CAAACAGATGTTTAGGTTTCTGGTGGATTGAGGATGAGTTTGGTTGAGAGGAAAGGAGGATTAGTGAATTTGGTAATTGCTGACAACAAAGTGAGAAACTGATGAACTTGAGAATATGAATGTTTAAGGATGTTAATGGGAATGATGATGGTTATGATGAGTTGATGACTCAAAGAGGAATGATGATCTTGTTAAATGTGGATAGTGAGCCAGACACTATATCCTTGGAATGATTTGTGATGAGTTATATGTGTTGTTGTTTTCCTTCTCTGCCACAAGAGTGTGCCAGGCACTATATCCTCGGATTGAGCATGCAAGTGAGCCAGGCACTATATCCTTGGAACGATAGTGAGCCAAGCACTATATACTCGAAACAAGAGCGAGCCAGGTGCTATATCCTCTGAAGTGGCAGAAAGGCGACATTCGAAATGATGTGTCCAGTTGGCATTCATAGACCGACAAGTGATATCACGAGCCAATAGGATAGGCATTCATCATATGCATCTGTTATGTGCTTGCTTGCTTTGACTACTTGGGTTTGCCTACGTGCATAATATGCCCACTTGCTTCTTGAATTACTTGCTATATATGATTATTACATGTGTATTACTTGCTTGCATTAAATGTGATTGTCTGGTGCTGAAGGGGTTAGGTAGGTGGTGGCGATGGGATCGCACGGAGGTTAGGTTGGCAAAGGCTGTGGGATACAGTGGTGTGATTAGTATTAGTTAGCACTCCCCTAAGTTAGATAACCCAGTTTATGGTTTAAGTTATTTATTTATTTATATCATTAAGTTTAAATATCCGTATGTGATGTGAAGTTCTAGGAATGCCTTCGGCATCCCGGGGCCTTACATCTTACATCATTGGGCACTGTTACCATATTGAGAACCTCCGGTTCTCGTTCCATACTTTGTTGTTGTTTTTCAGATGCATGTCACAACCCACCTCGGTGAGTTGTTTGGTTAGTGACAGAAGCGGAGGATTCGGACACCTTTTTGGAGTCTTTCGGTTTATTTTGTATTTGTCTCTCACTTTTGTATTTTTGTTTTGGCCTAGAGGTATGTATTTGAGAGAGAACAAAACTTGTATAAGCCATTTTAAACTTTAGTTTCCTCTTGTCCGTATGTATGGCTAGTCGGCTTAAACTCCGCGAGCCATGGCTAGTTTCTTATGATATTACACTATTATACTATTATCATTGTTTATATCACGTCTGTTTCTTGTGTTTTAAGTTGGATGCTTCGTTAGTTCGCTTTGCGTTTTTAAATCCTGTCTTTAAGCTATATCCTTCATCAAGCTTCTAGATTATATTATTTCTTTCTATATATAGATATGTATAAGCCTTAGAATTGTCGTAACCTCTGATTAACCTTTGCCTTATGGCTAGAGGTAAAGCTTAGGGTAATTGGGGTGTTACATTTAGTGGTATCAGAGCGGTTCGTCCTCGTAAGCTTGAGGGATGGACCGATTGTGCTTCATTGCATACTTTGGGTCATTTTTCTTTCATGCTATTTAGGTTATCTACTAGATATTTCATAGCATGCTTGTTTGTGAGTGCCTTTTTGGGATAATTGAAGCACTAGACCTTCGATATTGAGACTGATCACCTTGATATCGAATGTTTGGTGAAGAGAGGAACCCTAATGGCAACTCACGGATGAGGTCGATTACGTTAACAGAGAGGTAGTGAGGATGGATAACCTAGCCTATGCACGATGAGCTCAGCATGTTCCGAAAAAGCCTGTTCGTGGAGTTTACGGCATATCGGCTGATGGGTGCGGCTTAACACTTGTGGCAACGGAAGTAATGGTTGACGCTTTTGCGGTTTTTACTTAAGATTTTCAATTTCTACACGGTATGGTTTGGATTCTTGTTAAAAAGGTTTTAAAGCTTAAAACGATTTTGAGAATTTGTTTGAAACTGTTGAAAAGAGTTTGAAAAACTATTTGTTTGTTTTTTTTGGTAATCGGTTATCATAGACGAGATACGAGTAATAGGTAACGCGATTCGTGGGTTTTGGGAACGTTAGAAACTATTTCTCGAGGTTACTCAGTTACGTGTTTTAGATTCTGTTAGAATCAGGTGACTTGTTCTTTCCTACCCTATCCTGAAGTTCTTGTGGTCTTTTTTTTTTTTTCTGGATAGTAGTTCGATTTCCCCAATCTTATTCCTCTGTTCATATGCATTCTTGTTTGATCCTAATTGCATATGTCTGCTTAAAATCCTTGGTGTATTTATCTTCTTTGTTTAGGCACTTTCTCTTGAGTCATGTATTCTTTGATATATATTTGAACATGTTTTGATGCATTATATCTTTTTAAGCTCTTATTCCGAGTCCTTTGTAAACAAATTGTAATTTAGTTTCCTCTTATTTGACGATAATTACAGCCATTCTTCAAATCTTAACAAAATTGCTTTTGATTTGATATACACTTCTCTATATAAACTTTGAAAGTTTCTTTTACAGTTTAAAACTAATTGTTTCCAATACCTCGCCTGTCTCTTCACTGATTTATGGAAATATATTTATTTTAAATACAACTTGATTTTCTAACAACTTTATTACAGTTTTTACAAATATCTTTATTTGATTATGTATTTAGGAATTCTTCAAAAGAAATATTTTTTCCTCTTTTCCGTTGATTTTCATTTGACAAACTTCACTTAATTTATTTTTAATTTGAATTTGGTTTAGTACAACACATTGTCTATGCAATTGTTGTTCTTTTGAAAGTATTGAGTTCGTATCCTTCCTTTTAGGAACAGACCAATTCCTTTTTAAGCTTTTCACTTCTTTGAAGGATATACTCGGTTCTGTTTTTGATTATTCTTTTACTGTTATGGCCGTCACCACTAATCTTAGTTTTTCTTCTCTTGCAAATCTCATACTCGTCCGAGTCAACTTGAAGTTATTTCTATCTAGTGCATTGTTTGTCCTCTTAAATGTCCTTCCTTGGTCAATGGTTCCTTCTTGAAAATTCACTGTTGATTGATTTGTCCTTCCTTATGAGTTTTGTATTCTTTTTAGACCAATGAAAAGCTTGTTTGATGTCCCATGCTTCGTGGATCTTGTTTGAACTCCTTTGATTTAAGATCCTTTCTTGTTTGGCTTGATTTCTTTTAATCACATCTTAATATTCTTGAATGTTCTTATATGATGGCAATTTCAAGTGTATTCATAGAGTTTTGCCGTGAACTTGTGAAACAAGTTTTGGATTCTCTTAAGAAATCTAAATTGATTCTTCTCGCTTAAATTGCATCCATAGTTATTCTTTAAATTGACAAAGTTGTTTTGGAGGTTGGCATGCACTGTTTTGAATAAAGTTTTGAAACCGACTGATAAACAAATTTTTACCTCGAAGTTTCCTTTTCTAAATAGAGTTTAACTAGTTCCATATTTGCTATAAAATTTATACACGCTTGTTTGAATATGAGCTTTGAGAATTCTTGAACAAACCTTCGATTTCTTACAACCTTGTCGTGATTTCAGTGTATACCTTATTTGATTGAGTAACTAAATGTCTTTCAGGATTTTTAATATTGTTTGGCCTTAACTCAATTGATTTTCATTTTCTAAACCTCACCTATTCTGTCTTTTACTTGTAAACTATTTAGACAAAATGCAATTTAATTTTCTTTTAACCACATTGCAGTTTTGGTGTATGTTTCTATCACTCTTTTGTGAAATGCGAGTTACATACCTTTCTTTTAGAACATGAGGTGATCTTCTGTCAGTTTTTCATTCTTTATATTCAAATGTATTGGGTGTACTTAATCATAAATTTTTAAACCTTGAGAGTGTCATCACTAGCTTTAGATAACCTTCTTCTATGATTTTATACTTGTTAATTCAGCTTGATTAGTTCCAAAATACTGCCTTGCTTATCCTTTTTGTGTTCCTATCAGTTATCTCTGATTCGGGAGTCATCCTTGAGGTTGTTAAACTGAATTTCTTTCAATACTCTTCATCGATTGTATATCCTCGTTTACTTGTAGATTCAGCAATTCTTTCAAAACTCTTGCGGAGATTATCCTTGTTGCTTGTCCTTCTTGTTTCAAAGTCTTTTATCCTTCTGAATAAACTCAAGAATAGTTGTAATGTCGCGTGCGATCTTTAGGCACAGTAATGAGAAGCTTTAGTTCTTTAGAATGTGGTTTGTGGTTATAGAAGGGGAGGTACACATGGCTACTTTTGCGACTTTTAAATTGTGACTTTTGATTTCTAACTGGTATGGAATTGAACCATGTTGAAAAAGTTTTATGGTTTATAATGATTTTTAAATTTGATTTGAAACTTTTGGTTTAAATGATTCGGTTTTGAAACTACGTCGGAAAATTCTTGGTTTGAAGGATATTGTTTAAAAAGAAAAGAGAGTTCTAGGATTTTATCAATTTGTGAACTTGGTTTCAAATTTATCTTGTCAAAAGGGATCTAAAATTGAAAAGTTTTTATTTAAAGAAAACGTGATTTCAAGTATTTGACTTCCAAGTAACTGAATTTTTGACTCTTTGATAAAGTTTTAACAATGAGCTGGTTTAGAATAAACTTGTTTTGAAGGTTTTGGAAACACGTTACAAAAATAGGTAATTGTTTTAAGAAAAATTTCGGATGCTTAATGACGATAATCAGAGTGACGCAGCGGAAGGCGAAAGGGAACGTCGACACGGTAGGAAGATGGCGAACGAGGTGCCTTGGCAACTTGTTGGATTAGCAACGTTGAAAGTAGAATGCCTCATGGGGAATATATATATATATCCCATCGCGTGATTCGGATTTTGGAGGGCGAAAATCTTTTTAAGGAGGGGAGGATGTAAGAACCCACGTTTTCACGTAAAACTGTTTTAATAAAATAATTTTAGTGCCCGAAATATATTCAAAATTTACAAATTTTAATTTGAAAATAAAAATTTGAAATTTGGTTTCAGTGAATTTTTCTGAGTTGGAAAATGTATTTCTTTCGAAAAGTTTTTGTAAAAATGCGTACTGGCGTTTAAGCTGGCAGTACCGGCTCTAGACTGTACAGTACCGCGTATTTTGGAAAATAATATTTTGAAAAGTGATTTATTGTTTTGAAAGGACAAATATAATTTTGAAATTGAAAACCAGACACTAATCTTAAAGGTTTAGCCCAAAGTGGGCCAAACGGACCAAAAACGCTAACGGGTTGGACTGGGCCCAAACCGAGCCCACTACCCAACATATATAAGCTCATTTAATGAGCTTTGAGCTCATTTTTCAGTCCTAAAGAGAGAGAGAGACACGCGATTTTGAGAAAAGGGAAAAGGCAAGGGGTGACACTATTCACCTCCACCTTCTGGAGGCCATAACTTTTGATCCGGAGCTCCGATTGACAAGTCGTTTGCGGCTACGCGAAGCTCTCGTTGAGCTCTACGTTTCTATTCAAAGAAACCTGGTAAAAAATCGCGTCACTTGTCCTAGTTTCATGCCCTAGATTTCTGCATTTTTGAGGTTATGGTTTTGAGTAGTTTAGTGATTGTGCTTGTTTAGGTGATCTCTAGTAGCCAGTAATTGATGGATTTTACCCCTACTCTCGTTGGATAAGGTAAGATTCCACTAAACCCTTGTGTTTAGTTGTTTTGTGTATCTTAGGTTTTGATTTTAATGATATATGTGTTGTTAGTGTGAGCCTTGGTGTTTGTTGGTGTTGGTTGAGACTTTGGATCAAGCTTGGTGGCTTCGTTTTGGTATTTGGTGCGTTGGAAAATCGGCCAAGGTATGGTTTCGGTTTTCTTTATGTAATATGTAATATTCATGGACACTTAGACTAGTTGACCCTAAGATAAGATTGAATGTTATTGGTGTATAAATAATTATATATGAATTGATGATAATTGTGGGTTGTATTGGATTATTGTGGTTAAGAGTGATTATTGGGAATTGTGGTGTTGATGAGTATTGATGATTAGTGTTGTTGATGAGATTGTTGGTATTTAAGGATTGATGAATGATTAATGATGTTGTTGGTACTTAATGATTATAAAAGTTGATGATGAATATTGATGTTGTTGGTGTTAATTATAAATTGTGATGTTGGTTGATGTTGGTGAGTGTATATGTTGAGTGTGGTAATATGAATGTGGATAATGATTGATAATGTTGAAGTTAAGTGATCAAGATTTGAAGTAGTTGTTGATGTTTTATGTTGGTTAAATATTATATATGATGGTTTTGGATGTTGCTAAGTAAGGAATTTGATGGTATTGAGTAGTGTAATTGGAATTATGGATGGTTGACTTGGAAAAAGAAAGGGTATGGGCTTTTATGTTGTTTTCGTAATGTTTGGGTTGTGGTTGGTTGGGTTTTGAATTGTGAGTTTTGAAAAAATTGGAGTTTTGAGGCCTTTGATAAAAATGGATTTTTGGTGGACTTTGTCTGATCATAACTTTTGCCTCGGTTTTTAAAATCTGATGAAACTTGTCTAGAATTAAAGATCTTTGAAAACTCTTTAAATCGATATAAAGTTTGATAAAATTTGAATTTTATAGAAGAAGTTATGATCATTCAAAGTTGGTGTTAAAAATCTGAAATTCTGCAAAATGCATAATTTCAGGATTTTCTGATATGTGCGAACGCACAGCCTTGTGCGCACGCACAACCCTGTGAAAATTCTATTATGTGCGGACGCACAGACCTGTGCGTACGCACAGGCAGGGGAAAGGGCTCTGGTGGCAGCGCTAGCATAGGTTGTGCGTGCGCATCAATGAAGCATTACGACCTGTGCAGACGCACAGACCTGTGCGCACGCACAGACCTGTGCGCACGCACAAGTCGGGAAGGGTCGTCTGTTAGGGGTGCTCGCACAGCTTGTGCGAGTGAACATACTTTATAAATTTTAGTAGCTGTTTGCACGCACATCCCTGTGCATACGCACACTTTCAATATCTTCCTGGGCGTGCGCACGCACACGCCCTGTTTCACAAATTTAACTTTGTTTTCAACTATTTCACCTTCCCGACAAGGTTGTAAGTTTCTATAACCCCATTTTACGATTCTTGGGCTTAGTTTTGGGCATTAAGACATGGGAAAGGTCTTAGGAGGTTTGGTTTGGTTTTATTCTGAAAAGTTAACAAACAGATGTTTAGGTTGTTTGGTTGAGAGGAAAGGAGGATTAGTGAATTTGGTAATTGCTGACAACGAAGTGAGAAACTGATGAACTTGAGAATATGAATGTTTAAGGATGTTAATGGGAATGATGATGGTTATGATGAGTTGATGACTCAAAGAGGAATGATGATCTTGTTGAATGTGGATAGTGAGCCAGGCACTATCTCCTTGGAATGATTTGTGATGAGTTATATGTGTTGTTGTTTTCCTTCTCTGCCACAAGAGTGTGTCAGGCACTATATCCTCGAATTGAGCATGCAAGTGAACCAGACACTATATCCTCGAAATGATAGTGAGTCTGGCACTATATCCTCGGAACAAGAGCGAGCCAGATGCTATATCCTCGGAAGTGGCAGAAAGGCGACATCCGAAAGGATGTGTCTGGTTGGCATTCATAGACCGACAAGTGATATCACGAGCCAATAGGATCGGCATTCATCATATGCATCTCTTATGTGCTTGCTTGCTTTGACTACTTGGGTTTGCCTACTTATATAATATGCCTACTTGCTTCTTGAATTACTTGTTATATATGATTATTACCTGTGTATTACTTGCTTGCGTTAAATGTGATTGTCTGGTGCTGAGGGGTTTAGGTAGGTGGTGGCGATGGGATCGCACGGAGGTTAGGTTGGCGAAGGCTGTGGGATACAGCAGTGTGATTAGTATTAGTTAGAACTCCCCTAAGTTAGATAACCCAGTTTATGGTTTAAGTTCTTTATTTATATCATTAAGCTTGAGTATCCGTATGTGATGTGAAGTTCTAGGAATGCCTTCGGGGTCCCGGGGCCTTACATCTTACATCATTGGGCACTGTTACCATACTGAGAACCTCCGGTTCTCATTCCATACTTTGTTGTTATTTTTCAGATGTAGATCGCAACCCACCTCGGTGAATTGTTTGGTTGGTGACAGAAGCGGAGGATTCGGACACCTTTTTGGAGTCTTTCGGTTTGTTTTGTATTTGTCTCTCGCTTTTGTATTTTTGTTTTGGCCTAGAGGCCTGTATTTGAGAGAGAACAAAACTTGTATAAGCCATTTTAAACTTTAGTTTCCTCTTGTCCATATGTATGGCTAGCCGGCTTAAACTCTGCGAGCCATGGCTAGTTTCTTATGATATTACACTATTTTACTATTGTCATTGTTTATATCACGTATGTTTCTTGTGTTTTATATTGGACGCTTCGTTAGTTTGATTTGCGTTTTTAAATCCTGTCTTTGAGCTATATCTTTCATCAGGCTTCTAGATTATATTATTTCTTTTTATATATAGATATGTATAAGCCTTAAAATTGTCGTAACCTCTGATTAACCTTTGCCTTACGGCTAGAGGTAAAGCTTAGGGTAATTGGGGTGTTACACTATCCGTTGGTTAGGGCGGATGCTGCGGTAACGATAAAGGTCTTACAGGAAGCAACGGAAGTCGATTACTGATTCATCCCTAGTTACAGGAAGGTTTGGATGGCAAAGCAAGAGGCAATAGCACAAATATACAGAGATTGAGAAGAGTCGTATGCCGAGTTGCTACCTTGGATGCTAGGGGTTCAGTCCACCATGGCTAGGACGGTTACATTGTTGAATACTTCTCCGGTTAGACTTGGGGATCAGTGGTGCGCGAAATTGTGAACAATACTTTTTCACAACTCTCATAATCCCCGGTAATGGCTCCAAAAACGTGGTAGCTCAATACCATGGCATTACACAACTTCGCACAACTAACCAGCAAGTGCACTGGGTCGTCCAAGTAATAAACCTTACGCGAGTAAGGGTCGATCCCACGGAGATTGTTAGTATTGAAGCAAGCTATGGTCATCTTGTAAATCTTAGTCAGGTAAACTCAAATGTATATGATGATGAACGAAAATAACGTAAAAGGTAAAGATAGGGATACTTATGTAATTCATTGGTAGGAACTTCAGATAAGCGCATGAAGATGCCTTCCCTTCCGTCTCTCTGCTTTCCTACTGTCTTCATCCAATCCTTCTTACTCCTTTCCATGGCAAGCTTAAGCAAGGGTTTCACCATTGTCAGTGGCTACCTCCCATCCTCTCAGTGAAAGCGATTGCATATGCTCTGTCACAGCATAGCGGAATTCATCTGTCGGTTCTCAATCAGGCCGGAATAGAATACAGTGATTCTTTTGCGTCTGTCACTAACGCCCCGCCCTCATAAGTTTGAAGCACGTCACAGTCATTCAGTCATTGAATCCTACTCAGAATACCACAGACAAGGTTAGACCTTCCGGATTCTCTTGAATGCTGCCATCAGTTCTCGCCTATACCACGAAGACTCTGATCTCACGGAATGGTTGGCTCGTTTATCAGGCGAGCACTCGGTTGTCAGGCGATCAACCATGCATCGTGTTATCAGGAATCCAAGAGATATTCACTAAGCCTCAGATGCTTGTAGAACAAGAGTGGTTGTCAGTCACTTTGTTCATGAGTGAGAATGGTGATGATCCGTGACAATCATCACCTTCATTAAGTTGAAGAACAAGTGATATCTTGGACAAAGAACAAGCGGAATTGAATAGAAGAACAATAGTAATTGCATTAATACTCGAGGTACAGCAGAGCTCCACACCTTAATCTATGGTGTGTAGAAACTCCACCGTTGAAAATACATAAGCATAAGGTCTAGGCATGGCCGAATGGCCAGCCTCCCAATGATCTAAGATAGCATAAAACGAAGATAGCTACCAAGATGTCAAATACAATAGTACAAGGTCCTACTTATAGAAAACTAGTAGCCTAAGGTGTACAAAGATGAGTAAATGACATAAAAATCCACTTCCGGGCCCACTTGGTGTGTGCTTGGGCTGAGCAATGAAGCATTTTTCGTGCAGAGACTCTTCTTGGAGTTAAACGCCAGCTTTGGTGCCAGTTTGGGCGTTTAACTCCCATTTGGGTGCCAGTTCCAGCGTTTAACGCTGGGATTTCTTGAGGTGACTTTGAACGCCGGTTTGGGCCATCAAATCTTGGGCAAAGTATGGACTATCATATATTGCTGGAAAGCCCAGGATGTCTACTTTCCAACGCCATTGAGAGCGCGCCAATTGGGCTTCTGTAGCTCCAGAAAATCCACTTCGAGTGCAGGGAGGTCAGAGTCCAACAGCATCTGCAGTCATTTTTGGTCTCTGAATCAGATTTTTGCTCAGGTCCCTCAATTTCAGCCAGAAAATACCTGAAATCATAGAAAAACACACAACCTCATAGTAAAGTCCAGAAAAGTGAATTTTAACTAAAAACTAATAAAAATATACTAAAAACTAACTAGATCATACCAAAAACATACTAAAAACAATGCCAAAAAGTGTACAAATTATCCGCTCATCACAACACCAAACTTAAATTGTTGCTTGTCCCCAAGCAACTGAAAATCAAATAATATAAAAAGAAGAGAATATGCAATGAATTCCAAAAACATCTATGAAGATCAGTATTAACCAGATGAGCGGGGCTTTTAACTTTTTGCCTCTGAATAGTTTTGGCATCTCACTCTATCCCTTGGGATTCAGAATGATTGGCTTCTTTAGGAACTCAGAATCCAGATAGTGTTATTGATTCTCCTAGTTAAGTATGATGATTCTTGAACACAGCTACTTATTGAGTCTTGGCCGTGACCCAAAGCACTCTGTCTTCCAGTATTACCACCGGATACATACATGCCACAGACACATAATTGGGTGAACCTTTTCAGATTGTGACTCAGCTTTGCTAAAGTCCCCAATTAGAGGTGTCCAGGGTTCTTAAGCACACTCTTATTGCCTTGGATCACAACTTTCTTTCTTTTTCTTTTTTTTTTTCTCTTTTTTTTTCGGTTTTTTCTCTTTTTTTTTTTTTGTATTCACTGCTTTTTCTTGCTTCAAGAATCATTTTTTTATGATTTTTCAGATCCTCAGTAACATGTCTCCTTTTTCATCATTCTTTCAAGAGCCAACATTCATGAACCACAAATTCAAAAGACATATGCACTGTTCAAGCATACATTCAGAGAACAAAAGTATTGCCACCACATCAAAATAATTAAACTGTTATAAAATTCAAAATTCATGCAATTCTTTTCCTTTTTCAATTAAAAACATTTTTATTTAAGAAAGGTGATGGATTCATAGGACATTCATAACTTTAAGGCATAGACACTAAGACACTAATGATCACAAGACACAAACATGGATAAACATAAGCACTAAAATTCGAAAAACAGAAGAATGAAGAACAAGGAAATCAAGGAACGGGTCCACCTTAGTGATGGCGGCTCTTCCTTCCTCTTGAAGGTTGGTGCACGAAATTGCAATAACACTTTTGCAATCCCGCACAACTAACCAGCAAGTGCACTGGGTCGTCCAAGTAATACCTTGCGTGAGCAAGGGTCGATCCCACGGAGATTGTCGGCTTGAAGCAAGCTATGGTTATCTTGTAAATCTTAGTCAGGATATCAGAAATTATCAGGATTGATTGTAAAAAGCAAAAGAACATAAAAAAGGTACTTGTTTTGCAGTAATGGAGAATAGGTTGAGGTTTGGAGATGCTCCATCTTCTGAATCTCTGCTTTCCTACTGTCTTCTTCTTCAAACACGCAAGTCTCCTTCCATGGCAAGCTGTGTGTAGGGTTTCACCGTTGTCAGTGGCTACCTCCCATCCTCTCAGTGAAAGCGATTGCATATGCTCTGTCACAGCATAGCAGAATTCATCTGTCGGTTCTCAATCAGGCCGGAATAGAATCCAGTGATTCTTTTGCGTCTGTCACTAACGCCCCGCCCTCAGGAGTTTGAAGCACGTCACAGTCATTCAATCATTGAATCCTACTCAGAATACCACAGACAAGGTTTAGACCTTCCGGATTCTCTTGAATGCCGCCATCAGTTCTAGCTTATACCACGAAGATTCCGATTAAAGAATCCAAGAGATAACTACTTAATCTAAGATAGAACAGAGGTGGTTGTCAGGCACATGTTCATAGTTGAGAATGATGATGATTGTCACTGATCATCACATTCATCCGGATTAAGAACAAGTGTTATCTTGGAATAGAAGCAAGCATGATTGAATAAGAAACAGTAGTAATTGCATTAATCCATCAGGACACAGCAGAGCTCCTCACCCCCAACCATGGGGTTTAGAGACTCATGCTGTGGAAGTATACAAAGAAACGTGTAAACAATGTCATGAGGTCATAAAGTATGGATACAATGTCAAAAGATCCTATTAATAGTAAACTAGTGTCCTAAGGTTTACAGAAATGAGTAAATGACAGAAAAATCCACTTCCGGGCCCACTTGGTGTGTGCTTGGGCTGAGCAATGAAGGAATTTCATGTAGAGACCTTTTCTGGAGTTAAACGCCAGCTTTCATGCCAGTTTGGGCGTTTAACTCCAAATTTTATGCCAGTTCCGGCGTTTAACGCTGGAATTTCTGTAGGTGACTTTGAGCGCCGGTTTGGGCCATCAAATCTTGGGAAAAGTATGGACTATTATATATTGCTGGAAAGCCCAGGATGTCTACTTTCCAATGCCGTTGAGAGCGCGCCAATTGGGCTTCTGTAGCTCCAGAAAATCCACTTCGAGTGCAGGGAGGTCAGAATCCAACAGCATCCGCAGTCCTTTTCAGTCTCTGGATCAGATTTTTGCTCAGGACCCTCAATTTCAGTCAGAAAATACCTAAAATCACAGAAAAACACACAAACTCATAGTAAAGTCCAGAAAAGTGAATTTTAATTAAAAACTAATAAAAATATACTAAAAACTAACTAAAAGATACTAAAAACATACTAAAAACAATGCCAAAAAGCGTACAAATTATCCGCTCATCACAACACCAAACTTGAATTGTTGCTTGTCCCCAAGCAACTGAAAATCAAAATAGGATAAAAAGAAGAGAATATACTATAGACTCCAAAATATCAAAGAAACATAGCTCCAATTAGATGAGCGGGACTAGTAGCTTTTTGCCTCCGAACAGTTTTGGCATCTCACTCTATCCTTTGAAGTTCAGAATGATTGGCATCTATAAGAACTCAGAACTCAGATAGTGTTATTGATTCTCCTAGTTAAGTATATTGATTCTTGAACATAGCCAGTGTATGAGTCTTGGCTGTGGCCCAAAGCACTCTGTCTTCCAGTATTACCACCGGATACATACATGCCACAGACACATAATTGGGTGAACCTTTTTAGATTGTGACTCAGCTTTGCTAAAGTCCCCAATTAGAGGTGTCCAGGGTTCTTAAGCACACTCTTTTTTTGCTTTGGTTCGCAACTTTATTTCTTTCTTTTTCTTTTTCTTTTTCTTCTCCTCTTTTTTTTCGAAATTTTTTTTTTCACTGCTTTTTCTTGCTTCAAGAATCAAATTGATGATTTTTCAGATCCTCAATAACAGTTCTCCTTTTCCATCATTCTTTCAAGAGCCAATAATTTTAACATTCTTAAAACAACAAATTCAAAAGACATATGCACTGTTCAAGCATTCATTCAGAAAGCAAAAAGTATTGTCACCACATCAAACTAATTCAACTAGTTTCAGAGATAAATTTCGAAATCCTGTACTTCTTGTTCTTTTGTGATTAAAGCATTTTTCATTTAAGAGAGGTGATGGATTCATAGGACATTCATAACTTTAAGGCATAAATTTCAGTTTTATTAATTATGAATTAAGAACAAGACTCAAATATAGATATAAGATAAGACTAAAAAAATAAAAATAGAAAACAAAACAAGAAAAACGAAAAAAAAAATAGGCTCCTAATGATAGAGGTTTTCACAGAGTTAGGACTCAACAACCTTGATTTTGAGAAGTGGATGCTCCCTCAGCTTGAGAGGAGAGCTTTTGGCGCTTCATCTCTTGGATTTCACGCCCCTGCTTCTCTTGTTCCTTCAGCAATTTGCAGAGCATGCAGTTCTGATTCTGCTGTTCTTCCTTAAGTTGCTCCATAGTCTCTTGCAACTTGGTGATAGATGCTTCCAGGCTGGCCCAGTAGCCAATTTCAGGGAATTCAGGGAGGAACTCATGCGCCCTCCTTTTGATAGAGTTGTCTTGCACTTGACCTTCCATTGACTTCTTGGTGATTGGATGTTCAATGGGTATGAATTCATCTACTCCCATCTTCACCCCAGCCTCTTTACAGAGCAAGGAGATCAAGCTTGGATAAGCCAGTTTGGCTTCAGTGGAATTCTTATTTGTAATTGTGTAAATCTCACAAGCAATCACATGATGGACCTCCACTTCTTTTCCAAGCATAATGCAGTGAATCATCACTGCCCTCTTGATGGTGACCTCAGAACGGTTGCTAGTGGGCAATATGGAACGCCCAATAAAGTCTAGCCAACCTCTTGCAATTGGTTTGAGGTCTCCCCTCTTGAGTTGGTTTGGGACACCCTTAGAATTGGTTATCCACTTAGTTCCAGGGAGGCATATGTCCTCTAGAACTTGATCCAACCCCTTATCTACTCTCACCATCCTCCTATTGAAGGAGTCAGGATCATCTTGCAGTTGGGGCAACTTGAAGATTTCTCTTATTTTGTCCAGATGAAAGTACATAACTTTCCCTCTGACCATGGTTCTGTAGGTATGGTAAGCGGTTCCAGTCAATCTTTGCTTATCTGTCAGCCACAGATTTGAGTAGAATTCCTGAACCATGTTCCTTCCAACCTTTGTCTCAGGATTGGTTAGAACTTCCCATCCTCTGTTTCGAATTTGCTCTTGGATCCCCGGATATTCATCTTCTTTCAGATCAAATTTAACTTCCGGGATCACTGACCTCAGACCCATTATTTTGTGATAATGGTCTTCATGTTCTTTGGTTAAGAACTTCTCTTGATTCCAAAGATTCTTTGGATTATTCTCTTTCTTGCCTCTTAAATTGGTTTGTTTTCCTTTAGGAGCCATGATATTGATGAATCTTGGCTTAGTGATCACGGAAAAGCACACCAAACTTAGAGGTTTGCTTGTCCTCAAGCAAAAGAAAAGAGAGAAGAGAGGGGGAGGAAGAGGAAATTCGAATGGTGTGGTTGGAGGAGGGGAACAAACGTGTATTTATAAGGTGGGGAGGGGAGTTTTCGAAAAAAAAAGAGGAATTTGAAAGGAGATTTGAGAAGATATGAAAAGAAATTGAGAAAAGGGTGAAATTTTTGAACAATTTTTGTAATTGATTTGAAATAAATTTGAAAAATGGTTTTGATTTTTGAAGATTTGAAAGTGAATGATGAATGATTGAAGTGTGATTTTGTAGAAAAGTATGGGTAAGAAAAGGAAAGTTTGAAAAAATTTGATTTGAAAACAAAATTGTGGTCCCCCCCACCTTGCTGGCGTTAAACGCCCAGAATGGCACCCATTCTGGCGTTTAACGCCCATTTGCTACCCCTTTTGGGCGTTTAACGCCCAGCCAGGTGCCCTGGCTGGCGTTAAACGCCAGAAATCCTTTGTCACTGGACGTTTTTCCAAAACGCCCAGGATGCTGCACACCTGGCGTTAAACGCCCAGAATGGTGCCCATTCTGGCGTTTAACGCCCAAAATGGTACCATTACTGGCGTTAAACGCCCAGAATGGTGCCCATTCTGGCGTTTAACGCCCAAAATGCCCCTTACTGGCGTTTTTTCACCAGTAAGCTCATTTTCTCTGCTTTTTGAGCTGAATCCTTCTGTAACTCTGTGAATTCCTTCATTTTTGATACTTGCCTCTGTAAGAACAATTCATACAACTTTCTAATGACTGGGTTGCCTCCCAGCAAGCGCTTCTTTACTGTCTTTAGCTGGACTTTTGCTGAGAATTACTCAAGCCTCAGTTTTGAGCATTCCTGCTCAAAATTTCCTTCAAGATAGTGCTTGATTCTCTGTCCATTTACAATGAACTTTCGGTCAGAATCAGTATCCTGAAGCTCAACATATCCATATGGTGAGACTCCTGTAATCACATACGGACCCCTCCACCGGGATTTGAGTTTTCCTGGAAACAATTTGAGCCTGGAGTTGAAGAGCAGAACTTTTTGTCCTGGCTCAAAGACTCTGGTTGACAATCTCTTGTCATGCCACTTCTTTGCCTTTTCCTTATAAATTTTTGCATTTTCAAAGGCATTGAGTCTGAACTCCTCTAGCTCATTTAGCTGGAGCAATCTTTTTTCACCAGCTAACTGTGCATCCATGTTCAGGAATCTGGTTGCCCAGTAGGCTTTATGTTCCAGTTCCACAGGCAAATGACAGGCCTTCCCATACACCAGTTGGTATGGAGAGGTTCCTATAGGAGTCTTGAATGCTGTTCTGTATGCCCACAGAGCATCATCCAAGCTCTTTGCCCAATCCTTTCTTCGGGCTATCACAGTCCGTTCTAGGATTCTTTTTAGCTCTCTGTTAGAGACTTCAGCTTGCCCATTTGTCTGAGGATGATATGCAGTCGCCACTTTATGGCTAATTCCATATCTAACCATAGCAGAGTATAGCTGTTTGTTGCAGAAATGAGAGCCCCCATCACTGATTAGTACTCTGGGAACACCAAATCTGCTGAAAATGTTCTTCTGGAGGAATTTCAGTACAGTCTTGGTATCATTAGTGGGTGTAGCAATTGCTTCTACCCACTTAGATACGTAGTCCACTGCCACCAGAATATAAGTGTTTGAGTATGATGGTGGAAATGGTCCCATGAAATCAATTCCCCATACATCAAACAATTCTATCTCTAATATCCCTTGTTGAGGCATGGCATATCCGTGAGGCAGGTTACCAGCTCTTTGGCAACTGTCACAGTTACGCACAAACTCTCGGGAATCTTTATAGAGAGTAGGCCAGTAGAAGCCGCACTGGAGAACTTTAGTGGCTGTTCGCTCACTTCCAAAATGTCCCCCATACTGTGATCCATGGCAGTGCCATAGGATCCTTTGTGCTTCTTCTCTGGGTACACACCTGCGGATCACTCCGTCAGCACATCTCTTAAAGAGATATGGTTCATCCCAAAGGTAGTACTTGGCATCTGAAATTAGTTTCTTTCTCTGCACATAACTGTACTCTTTGGGTATGAACCTCACAGCTTTATAGTTTGCAATATCTGCAAACCACGGAGCTTCCTGAATGGCAAAGAGTTGCTCATCTGGGAAAGTCTCAGAGATCTCAGTAGAAGGGAGGGACGTCCCGGCTACTGGTTCTATCCGGGACAGATGATCAGCCACTTGGTTCTCTGTCCCTTTTCTGTCTCTTATTTCTATATCAAACTCTTGCAGAAGCAACACCCATCTTATAAGCCTGGGTTTTGAATCCTGCTTTGTGAGTAAGTATTTAAGAGCAGCATGGTCAGTGTACACAATCACCTTTGATCCCACTAAGTAGGATCTAAACTTGTCAATGGCATAGACCACTGCAAGTAATTCTTTTTCTGTGGTTGTGTAATTCTTCTGTGCATCATTTAGAACACGGCTAGCATAATAAATGACATGCAGAAGTTTGTTATGCCTCTGTCCCAACACTGCACCAATGGCATGATCACTGGCATCACATATTAATTCAAATGGTAATGCCCAATCTGGTGCAGAGATGACTGGTGCTGTGACCAGCTTAGCTTTCAGGGTCTCAAATGCCTGCAGACACTGTGTGTCAAACACAAATGGTGTGTCAGCAGCTAACAGGTTACTCAAAGGTTTAGCAATTTTCGAAAAATCCTTGATAAACCTTCTGTAGAATCCTGCATGCCCCAGAAAGCTTCTGATTGCCTTAACATTGGCAGGTGGTGGTAATTTTTCAATTACCTCTACCTTTGCCTTATCCACCTCTATTCCCCTGCTTGAAATTTTGTGCCCAAGGACAATTCCTTCAGTCACCATAAAGTGACATTTCTCCCAGTTTAAAACTAGGTTAGTCTCTTGGCATCTTTTCAGGACAAGTGATAGGTGGTTAAGACAGGAGCTGAATGAGTCTCCATATACTGAGAAGTCATCCATGAAGACTTCCAGAAATTTCTCTACCATATCTGAGAAGATAGAGAGCATGCACCTCTGAAAGGTTGCAGGTGCATTGCACAGACCAAAAGGCATCCTTCTGTAGGCAAACACGCCAGAAGGGCAAGTAAATGCTGTTTTCTCTTGGTCCTGAGGATCTACTGCAATTTGGTTGTAGCCTGAATAGCCATCCAAAAAGCAGTAATAATCGTGACCAGCTAGTCTTTCTAGCATTTGGTCTATAAATGGTAAAGGAAAATGATCCTTTCTGGTGGCTGTATTGAGTCTTCTGTAGTCAATACACATGCGCCACCCTGTGACTGTTCTTGTAGGAACCAGTTCATTTTTTTCATTATGAACCACTGTCATGCCTCCCTTTTTGGGAACAACTTGGACAGGGCTCACCCAGGGGCTATCAGAAATAGGATAAATAATCGCAGCCTCTAGTAATTTGGTGACCTCTTTCTGCACCACCTCCTTCATGGCAGGATTTAGCCTCCTCTGTGGTTGGACCACTGGTTTGGCATTATCCTCCAATAGGATCTTATGCATGCATCTAGCTGGGCTAATGCCCTTAAGATCACTTATGGACCACCCAAGAGCTGTCTTGTGTGTCCTTAGCACTTGAATCAGTGCTTCCTCTTCCTGTGAATTTAAAGCAGAGCTTATAATCACTGGAAAAGTGTCACCCTCTCCCAGAAATGCATATTTCAGGGATGGTGGTAGTGGTTTGAGTTCAGGCTTAGGAGGCTTATCCTCTTCCTGAGGAATTTTCGAAAATTCCTTTGCCTCCTCTGGTTCTTCCTGATCAGGTTGAGCATCTTTGAAGATGTTATTGATGAGCGGATAATTTGTATACTTTTTGGCATTGTTTTTAGTATGTTTTTGATATGATATAGTTAGTTTTTAGTATATTTTTATTAGTTTTTAATTAAAATTCACTTTTCTGGACTTTACTATGAGTTTGTGTGTTTTTCTGTGATTTCAGGTATTTTCTGGCTGAAATTGAAGGACCTGAGCAAAAATCTGATTCTGAGACCAAAAAGGACTGCAGATGCTGTTGGATTCTGACCTCCCTGCATTCGAAGCGGATTTTCTGGAGCTACAGAAGCCCAATTGGCGCGCTCTCAACGGCGTTGGAAAGTAGACATCCTGGGCTTTCCAGCAATATATAATAGTCCATACTTTGCCCAAGATTTGATGGCCCAAACCGGCGCTCAAAGTCACCTACAGAAATTCCAGCGTTAAACGCCGGAACTGGCATAAAATTTGGAATTAAACGCCCAAACTGGCATGAGAGCTGGCGTTTAACTCCAGAAAAGGTCTCTACACGAAATTCCTTCATTGCTCAGCCCAAGCACACACCAAGTGGGCCCGGAAGTGGATTTTTATGTCATTTACTCATTTCTGTACACCTTAGGCTACTAGTTTCTTATAAGTAGGACCTTTTACTATTGTATAGAAATCTTTTGATCACTTTTAGATCTCTAGATCATCTTTGGACATTTTAGTTCTTAGATCATTGGGAGGCTGGCCATTCGGCCATGCCTAGACCTTATGCTTATGTATTTTCAACGGTGGAGTTTCTACACACCATAGATTAAGGTGTGGAGCTCTGTTGTACCTCGAGTATTAATGCAATTACTATTGTTCTTTCATTCAAATTCCGCTTGTTCTTTATCCAAGATATCACTTGTTCTTCAACATGATGAAGGTGATGATTGACGCCCATCACCATTCTCACCCATGAACAAGGTGACTGACAACCATTCTTGTTCTACAAGCATCTGAGGCTTAGTGAATATCTCTTGGATTCCTGATTGCACGATGCATGGTTGATCGCCTGACAACCGAGTGCTCGCTTGACAAACGAGCCAGCCATTCCGTGAGATCAGAGTCTTCGTGGTATAGGCAAGAACTGATGGCAGCATTCAAGAGAATCCGGAAGGTCTAACCTTGTCTGTGGTATTCTGAGTAGGATTCAATGATTGAATGACTGTGACGTGCTTCAAACCTGTAACCTACTGGGCGTTAGTGACAGACGCAAAAGAGTTATTCTATTCCGGTAGGGGAGGGAACCGAACCGGTGATTGGCCGTACTGTGACAGAGTATTGAGCATTAGCTTTCACTGCGAGGATGGGAGGTAGCTGCTGACAACAGTGAGACCCTATACGAGCTTGCCATGGAAAGGAGTAAGAAGGGTTGGATGAAGACAGTAGAAAGCAGAGAGACGGAAGGGAAGGCATCTTCATGCGCTTATCTGAAGTTCCTACCAATGAATTACATAAGTATCACTATCTTTATCTTCTATGTTATTTTCGTTCATCACCATATATATCTGAGTTTGCCTGACTAAGATTTACAAGATGACCATAGCTTGCTTCAATACTAACAATCTCCGTGGGATCGACCCTTACTCACGTAAGGTTTATTACTTGGACGACCCAGTGCACTTGCTGGTTAGTTGTGCGAAGTTGTGTAATGCCATGGTATTAAGCGCACCAAGTTCTTGGAGCCAGTACCAGGGATTATGAGAGTTGTGAAAAAGTATAGTTCACAATTTCGCCCGACCAAGTTTTTGGCGCCGTTGCCGGGGATTGTTCTAGTTTTGAGCAAGCCTGTGGTAACATCAGTGCCAAGATCCGGCAACAACATCCAATTTTTGGTGTTATTGCCCGGGATTGTTCAGGCTGGACAACTGACGGTTCATCTTGTTGCTTAGATTAGGTATTTTTTTTTTCGAAATTCTTGAAGATGAATTCTAGAGTTTCATGATGATTTGTTGAAATCTGGCTGGCTGAGAAGCCATGTCTAATCTGATTGGACCGAGGTTTCAACTTATCACCACAAGAGCTTGTTGATTTCGTACCAATCTTGCTTTTGGAGCAGTGATTTGCTAAGGCTTGGCTGACCTTTGGTCATGTCTAGTGTTTTGGACCGAAGCTTTTTTTAGAAGCTTGGCTGGCTGTGAAGCCATGTCTAATTCCTGGACCGGAGTCTTAGACTAGCATTGCACTGATTCCTGGAATTCTCATTAAGAATTTTGATACCTTCTTTTTCCACTTAATTTTCGAAAAATACAAAAAAAAATTTACAAAATCATAAAAAACCAAAAATATTTCTTGTTTGAGTCTAGAGTCTCATCTTAAGTTTGGTGTCAAATGCATGTTTTTGTTACATTTTTCGAATCCATGCATATATTTTGTGTTCTAATCTTTGAATTCTATTGACTTGAGTATTTTGTGTGTCTCATATGCATTTTCAGTTCATTAGTGTCAGTAGTACACAAACTACTAAGTTTGGTGTCTTGCATGCATTGTTATTTGATTCTTGTTGCATTTTGATTATTAAAAAAAAAATCCAAAAATATTTTTAATTTGTGTCTTTTCAAGTCAATGATACAAAGAATTGAAGATTCAGAACACACTGCAGAGGAATTATACAGAAAAAGCTGAGCATTCAAAAATGCCCAGTGAAGAAGGCAGACTGGCGTTTAAACGCCAGCCAGGGCACCTGGTTGGGCGTTTAACGCCCAAAAAGGTAGCATTTTGGGCGTTAAACGCCAGAATGTATACCATTCTGGGCGTTTAACGCCAAGATGGTGCTAGGGGGAAGATTTTGTTTTTCAAATCAATTTTTTTTCAAGTTTTCAAAGTTTTTCAAAACCAAATCTTTTTCAAATCATATCTTTTCAATCAAATGTTTTCAAAATCAATTTCTTTCCTTTTTCAAAGATACTTACTAACAATTAATGATTTGATTGAACATTTTTTGCCTTTTCTATTAAGGAAGGTTTTATGTTTGAATCATATCTTTTCTTGTTAGGCAAGTCATCAATTTATTTTTAAAATCATATCTTTTCAAATTATTTTCAAATCATATCTTTTAAAATTGTTTTCAAATCATATCTTCTCAATCACATCTTTTTAAAACCATAACTCTTCAATCAAATCCTTTTAATCACATCTTTTTCAAATTAGTTTTCAATCAAATCTTTTCAATTTCTAATTTCAGATTCTTTTTCAAAAATCACTTGATTTCTTTCTCACTTTGAATTTTCGAAAATTATCAATCAAATTTTCAAAATGTTTCAAAATCTTTTAATTGAGTTTTCGAAAATTCTTTTCCCTCCTTCCCACATCCTTCTATTTATGGAGTACCACTCCTTCTAAATGCACAATTCAAACCTTATCTAATTAAAGTTCGAATTCTTCTTCTCCTTCTTCTTTCTATTTCTCTTTTCCTCTGACATTTCAAGGAATCTCTATACTGTGACATAGAGGATTCCACATTTTCTTTTTCTCTTCTCTTTCATATGAGCAGGAGCAGAGACAAAGGCATTCTTGTTGAAGCTGACCCTGAACCTGAGAGGACCTTGAAGCGAAAGCTAAGAGAAGCCAAAGCACAACTCTCTTTAGAGAACCTGACCGAATTCTTCAAGGAAGAAGAACCCATGGCAGCCGAAAACAACAACAATGCCAACAATGCAAGGAAGGTGCTGGGTGACTTTACTGCACCTACTCCTGATTTCTATGGGAGAAGCATCTCTATCCCTGCCATTGGAGCAAACAACTTTGAGCTTAAGCCTCAATTAGTTTCTCTAATGCAACAGAATTGCAAGTTCCATGGACTTCCAATGGAAGATCCTCATCAGTTCTTAGCTGAATTCTTGCAAATCTGTGACACAGTCAAGACTAATGGGGTTAACCCTGAGGTCTATAGACTGATGCTATTCCCTTTTGCTGTAAGAGACAGAGCTAGAATATGGTTGGATTCTCAACCTAAAGAAAGCCTGGACTCTTGGGAAAAGCTAGTCAATGCCTTCTTGGCAAAGTTCTTTCCACCACAAAGATGGAGTAAGCTTAGAGTGGAAGTCCAAACCTTCAGACAGAAGGATGGAGAATCCCTCTATG
The DNA here is from genome assembly GCF_014773155.1 of Arachis stenosperma. Classification (NCBI taxonomy): domain Eukaryota; kingdom Viridiplantae; phylum Streptophyta; class Magnoliopsida; order Fabales; family Fabaceae; genus Arachis; species Arachis stenosperma. Next base: position 34,629,876 of record NC_080378.1, read on the forward strand.
AAGCTTGGGAAAGATACAAACAATTAATCAGAAGATGTCCTTCAGACATGCTTTCTGAATGGAGCATCATAGGTATTTTCTATGATGGTCTCTCTGAACTATCCAAGATGTCCTTGGATAGCTCTGCTGGAGGATCTCTTCATCTGAAGAAGACGCCTGCAGAAGCTCAAGAATTGATTGAAATGGTTGCAAATAACCAATTCATGTACACTTCTGAAAGAAATCCTGTGAATAATGGGACTAGTCAGAAGAAAGGAGTTCTTGAGATTGACACTCTGAATGCCATATTGGCTCAGAACAAGATATTGACTCAACAAGTCAATTTGATTTCTCAAAGTCTGTCTGGTATGCAAAATGCACCAAACAGTACTAAGGATGCTTCATCTGAGGAAGAAGCCTATGATCCTGAGAACCCTTCCATGGAAGAGGTGAATTACCTAGGAGAACCCTATGGAAACACCTACAATTCTTCATGGAGAAATCACCCCAATTTCTCATGGAAGAATCAAGAGAGACCCCAACAAGGTTTCAACAACAATAATGGTGGAAGAAACAGGTTTAGCAATGGCAAGCCTTTTCCATCATCTTCTCAGCAACAGACAGAGAGTTCTAAGCAGAATACCTCTGACTTAGCAACAATGGTCTCTGATCTAATAAAGACCACTCAAAGTTTCATGAATGAAACAAGGTCCTCCATCAGAAATTTGGAAGGACAAGTGGTCAGCTGAGCAAGAAAGTTACTGAACTCCCTCCTAGCACTCTCCCAAGTAATACAGAAGAAAATCCAAAAGGAGAGTGCAAAGCCATTAACATGGCCGAATTCTGGGAGGAAAGAGAGGAGGTGGACGCCACTGAGGAAGACCTCAGTGGGCGTGCACTAACCTCCAATGAGTTCCCCAATGAGGAACAATGGGAATCTGAAGCTCAAATTGAGACCATAGAGATTCCATTGGACTTACTTCTGCCATTCATGAGCTCTGATGAGTATTCTTCCTCTGAAGAGGATGAGTATGTCACTGAAGAGCAAGTTGCTAAATACCTTGGAGCAATCATGAAACTGAATGACAAGTTATTTGGAAATGAGACTTGGGAGGATGAACCACCTTTGCTCACCAAAGAACTGGATGACTTGTCTAGGCAGAAACTGCCTCAAAAGAGGCAGGATCCTGGGAAGTTTTCTATACCTTGTACCATAGGCACCATGACCTTCAAGAAGGCCTTGTGTGACTTAGGGTCAAGTGTGAACCTCATGCCCCTCTCTGTAATGGAGAAATTAGGGATCTTTGAGGTGCAAGCTGCAAGAATCTCATTGGAGATGGCAGACAATTCAAGAAAACAAGCTCATGGACTTGTAGAGAATGTTTTGGTAAAGATTGAAGACCATTACATCCCTACTGACTTCATAGTCCTAGAGACTGGGAAGTGCATGGATGAATCCATCATCCTTGGCAGACCCTTCCTAGCCACAGCAAAGGCTGTGATTGATGTTGATAGAGGAGAGTTGATCATTCAAGTGAATGAAGAGTCCTTGGTGTTTAAGGCCCAAGGACATCCCTCTATCATCATGGAGAGGAAGCATGAAGAGCTTCTCTCAAAACAGAGCCAAGCAGAGCCCCCACAGTCAAACTCTAAGTTTGGTGTTGGGAGGCCACAGCCAAACTCTAAGTTTGGTGTTGAACCCCCACATTCAAACTCTAAGTTTGGTGTTGGGAGGTTCCCACACGGTTCTGAGCATTCCTGAGGCTCCATGAGAATCCTCTGTCAAGCTAATGACATTAAAGAAGCGCTTGTTGGGAGGCAACCCAATGTTTTATGGTTAACTATTTTCTTTTGTTATTTTATCTTTTTTTGTAGGTTGATGATCATAAGAAGTCACAAAAACAATGAAAAAAAGCAAAAACAGAATGAAAAACAGGAAGAAAAATAGCACACCCTGGAGGAGAAGAAACTGGCGTTCAAACGCCAGTAATGTTAGCTGTTGGGCGTTTAACGCCCAGTCTGGCACCATTCTGGGCGTTTAACGCCAGAAAGGGGCACCAGACTGGCGTTAAACGCCAGTAAAGGGCAAGAACCTGGCGTTAAACGCCAGGAATGGGCACCAGCCCGGCGTTTAATGCCAGAAATGGCTCAAAACGTGATTTTGAGCAACATTTGGTGCAGGGATGACTTTTCCTTGACACTACAGGATCTGTGGACCCCACAGGACCCTACCATCATTCTCTCTCTTCTTCCCCCATTCACCAATCACCTCAACACCTCTTCCCCAAAAACCCCTCACCTATCAAATCCCATCTTTCTCTTCACCACTCACATCCATCCTTCATAAAACCCCACCAACCTCACCCTTCAAATTCAAACCACTTTCCCTCCCAAACCCACCCCTCATGGCCGAACCTTTACCCCTCTCTCCTATAAATACCCTTCTTCAACTCTTCATTTCACACAACCTAAACACCCTTTCTTACCCTTCTTGGCCGAACACACTTCCATCTCCCTCTTCCTCATTTCTTCTTCTTCTACTCTCTTCTTTCTTCTTTTGCTCGAGGACGAGCAAACATTTTAAGTTTGGTGTGGTAAAAGCGTTGCTTTTTCATAACCATTATGGCACCAAAGGCCGGAGAAACCTCTAGAAAGAGGAAAGGGAAGGCAAAGGCTTCCACCTCCGAGTCATGGGAGATGGATAGATTCCTCTCAAAGGTGCATCAAGACCACTTCTATGAAGTTGTGGCCTTGAAGAAGGTGATCCCCGAAGTCCCCTTTTCACTCAAAAAGGGTGAATATCCGGAGATCCGCCATGAGATCCGAAGAAGAGGTTGGGAAGTACTTACCAACCCCATTCAACAAGTCGGAATCCTGATGGTTCAAGAGTTCTATGCCAATGCATGGATCACAAAGAACCATGACCAAAGTGTGAACCCGAATCCAAAGAATTATATCACTATGGTTCGGGGGAAATACTTGGATTTTAGTCCGGAGAGTGTGAGGGTGGCATTCAACTTGCCTATGATGCAAGGAGATGAGCATCCTTACACTAGAAGGGTCAACTTTGATCAAAGGTTGGACCAAGTCCTCACAGTCATATGTGAAGAGGGCGCACAATGGAAGCAAGATTCAAGAGGAAAGCCGGTCCAATTGAGAAGGCAAGACCTTAAGCCCGTGGCTAGAGGATGGTTAGAGTTCATACAACGCTCAATCATCCCCACTAGCAACCGGTCCGAAGTTACCATAGACCGGGCCATCATGATCCATAGTATCATGATTGGAGAAGAAATAGAGGTTCACGAGGTTATAGCCCAAGAACTCTATAAGGTGGCGGACAAGACCTCCACCTTGGCAAGATTAGCCTTTCCTCATCTCATTTGTCACCTCTGTTATTCAGTTGGAGTTGACATAGAGGGAGACATTCCCATTGATGAGGACAAGCCCATCACCAAGAAAAGGATGGAGTATACAAGAGATCTCACTCATCATGAGATCCCTGAGATTCCTCAAGGGATGAATTTTCCTCCACAAAACTATTGGGAGCAACTAAACACCTCCCTAGGAGAACTAAGTTCCAACATGGGACAACTGAGGGTGGAGCATCAAGAACACTCCATCATCCTTCATGAAATTAGAGAAGATCAAAGAATCATGAGGGAGGAGCAACAAAGACAAGGAAGAGACATTGAGGAGCTCAAGCACTCCATAGGATCTTCAAGAGCAAGAAAGAGCCGCCATCACTAAGGTGGACCCGTTCTTTGATTTCCTTGTTATTGTTCTTCTGTTTTTCGATTTTTATGCTTATGTTTATCCATGTTTATGTCTTATGATCATTAGTGTCTTAGTGTCTATGCCTTAAAGTTATGAATGTCCTATGAATCCATCACCTTTCTTCAATAAAAACGTGCCTAATTGATAAAAGAAAGAATTGCATGAATTTTGAATTTTATAATAGTTTAATTATTTTGATGTGGTGGCAATATTTTTGTTCTCTGAATGTATGCTTAAACAGTGCATATGTCTTTTGAATTTGTGGTTCATGAATGTTGGCTCTTGAAAGAATGATGAAAAAGGAGACATGTTACTGAGGATCTGAAAAATCAATAAAATGATTCTTGAAGCAAGAAAAAGCAGTGAAAAAAAAAAAAAAAAAAGAAGCAAACGAAAAAAAAAAAAAATTTTTCGAAAAAAGAAAAGAAAAAAAGAAAGAAATAAAGTTGTGATCCAAGGCAAATAAGAGTGTGCTTAAGAACCCTGGACACCTCTAATTGGGGACTTTAGCAAAGCTGAGTCACAATCTGAAAAGGTTCACCCAATTATGTGTCTGTGGCATGTATGTATCCGGTGGTAATACTGGAAGACAGAGTGCTTTGGGCCACAGCCAAGACTCAATAAATAGCTATGTTCAAGAATCATCATACTTTACTAAGAGAATCATTAACACTATCTGGATTCTAAGTTCCTAAAGAAGCCAATCATTCTGGATTTCAAAGGATAGAGTGAGATGCCAAAACTATTCAGAGGCAAAAAGTTAAAAGCCCCGCTCATCTAATTAATACTGATCTTCATAGATGTTTTTGGAGTTCATTGCATATTCTCTTCTTTTTATCTTATTTGATCTTCAGTTGCTTGAGGACAAGCAACAATTTAAGTTTGGTGTTGTGATGAGCGGATAATTTGTATACTTTTTGGCATTGTTTTTAGTATGTTTTTGATATGATATAGTTAGTTTTTAGTATATTTTTATTAGTTTTTAATTAAAATTCACTTTTCTGGACTTTACTATGAGTTTGTGTGTTTTTCTGTGATTTCAGGTATTTTCTGGCTGAAATTGAGGGACCTGAGCAAAAATCTGATTCTGAGACCAAAAAGGACTGCAGATTCTGTTGGATTCTGACCTCCCTGCATTCGAAGCGGATTTTCTGGAGCTACAGAAGCCCAATTGGCGCGCTCTCAACGGCGTTGGAAAGTAGACATCCTGGGCTTTCCAGCAATATATAATAGTCCATACTTTGCCTAAGATTTGATGGCCCAAACCGGCGCTCAAAGTCACCTACAGAAATTCCAGCGTTAAACGCCGGAACTGGCATAAAATTTGGAGTTAAACGCCCAAACTGGCATGAGAGCTGGCGTTTAACTCCAGAAAAGGTCTCTACACGAAATTCCTTCATTGCTCAGCCCAAGCACACACCAAGTGGGCCCGGAAGTGGATTTTTATGTCATTTACTCATTTCTGTACACCTTAGGCTACTAGTTTCTTATAAGTAGGACCTTTTACTATTGTATAGAAATCTTTTGATCACTTTTAGATCTCTAGATCATCTTTGGACATTTTAGTTCTTAGATCATTGGGAGGCTGGCCATTCGGCCATGCCTAGACCTTATGCTTATGTATTTTCAACGGTGGAGTTTCTACACACCATAGATTAAGGTGTGGAGCTCTGCTGTACCTCGAGTTTTAATGCAATTACTATTGTTCTTTCATTCAAATTCCGCTTGTTCTTTATCCAAGATATCACTTGTTCTTCAACATGATGAAGGTGATGATTGACGCCCATCACCATTCTCACCCATGAACAAGGTGACTGACAACCATTCTTGTTCTACAAGCATCTGAGGCTTAGTGAATATCTCTTGGATTCCTGATTGCACGATGCATGGTTGATCGCCTGACAACCGAGTGCTCGCCTGACAAACGAGCCAGCCATACCGTGAGATCAGAGTCTTCGTGGTATAGGCAAGAACTGATGGCAGCATTCAAGAGAATCCGGAAGGTCTAACCTTGTCTGTGGTATTCTGAGTAGGATTCAATGATTGAATGACTGTGACGTGCTTCAAACCTGTAACCTACTGGGCGTTAGTGACAGACGCAAAAGAGTTATTCTATTCCGGTAGGGGAGGGAACCGAACCGGTGATTGGCCGTACTGTGACAGAGTATTGAGCATTAGCTTTCACTGCGAGGATGGGAGGTAGCTGCTGACAACAGTGAGACCCTATACGAGCTTGCCATGGAAAGGAGTAAGAAGGATTGGATGAAGGCAGTAGGAAAGCAGAGAGACGGAAGGGAAGGCATCTTCATGCGCTTATCTGAAGTTCCTACCAATGAATTACATAAGTATCACTATCTTTATCTTCTATGTTATTTTCGTTCATCACCATATATATCTGAGTTTGCCTGACTAAGATTTACAAGATGACCATAGCTTGCTTCAATACTAACAATCTCCGTGGGATCGACCCTTACTCACGTAAGGTTTATTACTTGGACGACCCAGTGCACTTGCTGGTTAGCTGTGCGAAGTTGTGTAATGCCATGGTATTAAGCGCACCAAGTTCTTGGAGCCAGTACCAGGGATTATGAGAGTTGTGAAAAAGTATAGTTCACAATTTCGCCCGACCAAAGAACTCAGCTAAAAATTGATGAGGATCTTCCAATGGAAGTCCATGGAATTTGCAATTCTGTTGCATTAGAGAAACTAATTGAGGCTTAAGCTCAAAGTTGTTTGCTCCAATGGCAGGGATAGAGATGCTTCTCCCATAGAAGTCGGGAGTAGGTACAGTAAAGTCACCCAGCACCTTCCTTGCATTGTTGGTATTGTTGTTGTTTTCGGCTGCCATGGGTTCTTCTTCTTTGAAGATTTCTGTTAGGTCCTCTACAGAGAGTTGTTCCTTAGCTTCTCTTAGCTTTCGCTTCAAGGTCCTTTCAGGTTCAGGGTCAGCCTCAACAAGAATGCTTTTGTCTTTGCTCCTGCTCATATGAAAGAGAAGAGAACAAGAAAAATGTGGAATCCTCTATGTCACAGTATAGAGATTCCTTGAGGTGTCAGAGGAACAGAAAAATAGAAGAAAGAGGTAGAAGAATTCGAACTTAGTGAGATAGAGTTCGAATTGTGCATTGAGGAGGAGTGTTACTCCATTAATAGAAGGATGTGAGAAGAGGGGAAGAAATTTTCGAAAATAATTTAAAAAGATTTTAAAAACATTTTGAAAAACTTTAATTGGTTTTCGAAAACTAAGAGTGAAGAAGAAATCAAGTGATTTTTGAAAAAGATTTTGAAATTAGAAATAAAAAAGATATGATTGAAAACTATTTTGAAAAAGATGTGATTAAAAAGATATGATTGAAAATTTATGGTTTGAAAAACAGTTTAAAAAGATTTGATTTTAAAAATGAATGACTTGGCTAACAAGAAAAGATATGATTCAAACATTAAACCTTTCTCAACAGAAAAGGCAACATACTTGAAATGTTGAATCAAATCATTAATTGATAGCAAGTATTTTTGAAAATGGAAAGAAATTGATTTTGAAAAAGATTTGATTGAAAAGATATGATTTGAAAAAGATTTGATTTTGAAAAACTTTGAAAACTTGAAAAAAATTGATTTGAAAACAAAATCTTCCCTCTTGTGCCATCCTGGCGTTAAACGCCCAGAATGGTGCACATTCTGGCGTTTAACGCCCAAAGCACTACCCTTTTGGGCGTTAAACGCCCAGCCAGGTATCCTGGCTGGCGTTTAAACGCCAGTTTTTCCTTCTTCACTGGGCGTTTTGAACGACCAGCTTTTTTTGTATAATTCCTCTGCTGCATGTACTGAATCTTCAGTTCCCTGTATTATTGACTTGAAAATAGAACCAAGATCAAATAAACAATGCATGCAAGACACCAAACTTAAAATGAGACACTAGACTCAACAAGAAACATAAAATATTTTTGGTTTTTATGATTTTGTAATTTTTTTTGGATTTTTCGAAAATTAAGTGAAAGAAGAAAATAAAGGTATCAAAATTCTTAATGAGAATTCCAGGAATTAGACATGGGTAGCCAAGCTTCAGCAGGACATTGCATTCAAGAGCTAAATTGATGAGAATCAATCAGCTTTGGTGATGATAAGACCATCACCTTGAAACACTAGAATTCATTCTTAAGAACTCTGAAAAATACCTAATCTAAGCAACAAGATGAACCGTCAGTTGTCCAAACTCAACAATCCCCGGCAACGGCGCCAAAAACTTGGTGCACGAAATTGTGATCAATACTTTTCACAACTCAAATAATCCCCGGTAATGAATCCAAAAACATGGCGTTCAATACCATGGCATAAACACAACTTCGCACAACTAACCAGCAAGTGCACTGGGTCGTCCAAGTAATAAACCTTACGCGAGTAAGGGTCGATCCCACGGAGATTGTTGGTATGAAGCAAGCTATGGTCACCTTGTAAATCTTAGTCAGGCAGACTCAAATGGTTATGGATGATATATGAATAAAACATAAAGATAAAGATAGAGATACTTATGTAGTTCATTGGTGAGAACTTCAGATAAGCGAATGGAGATGCTTTGTCCCTTCCGTCTCTCTGCTTTCCTACTGTCTTCATCCAATCCTTCTTACTCCTTTCCATGGCAAGCTGTATGTTGGGTATCACCGTTGTCAATGGCTACAGTCCCGTCCTCTCAGTGGAAATGTTGAACGCACCCTGTCACGGAACGGCTATCCAGCTGTCGGTTCTCGATCATGTCGGAATAGAATCCAGTGATTCTTTTGCGTCTGTCACTAACGCCCCACAATCGCGAGTTTGAAGCTCGTCACAGTCATTCAATCATTGAATCCTACTTAGAATACCACAGACAAGGTTTAGACCTTCCGGATTCTCTTGAATGCCGCCATCAATTCTAGCTTATACCACGAAGATTCCGGTTAAAGAACCCAAGAGATATCCACCCAATCTAAGGTAGAACGGAGGTGATTGAGGGTCACACGTTCATAGGTGAGAATGATGATGAGTGTCACGAATCATCACATTCATCAAGTTGAAGAACAAGTGATATCTTGGAATAAGAACAAGCTGAATTGAATAGAAGAACAATAGTAATTGCATTAATACTCGATGTACAACAGAGCTCCACACCTTAATCTATGGTGTGTAGAAACTCCACCGTTGAAAATACATAAGAACAAGGTCTAGGCATGGCCGTGAGGCCAGCCCCCAAATGATCTAAGATAGCATAAAACTCGAAGATAGCTACCAAGATCTCAAAATACAATAGTAAAAGGTCCTATTTATAGGGAACTAGTAGCTTAAGAATTACAAAGATGAGTAAAAGACATAAAAATCCACTTTCGGGCCCACTTGGTGTGTGCTTGGGCTGAGCATTGAAGCATTTTCGTGTAGAGACTCTTCTTGGAGTTAAACGCCAGCTTTTGTGCCAGTTTGGGCGTTTAACTCCCATTCTTGTGCCAGTTCCGGCGTTAAACGCCGGGCATTCTTGAGCTGATTTGGAACGCCGGTTTGGGCCATCAAATCTTGGGCAAAGTATGGACTATTATATATTGCTGGAAAGCCCAGGATGTCTACTTTCCAACGCCGTTGAGAGCGCGCCAATTGGGCTTCTGTGGCTCCAAAAAATCTACTTCGAGTGCAGGGAGGTCAGAATCCAACAGCATCTGCAGTCCTTTTCAGTCTCTGAATCAGATTTTTGCTCAAGTCCCTCAATTTCAGCCAGAAAATACCTGAAATCACAGAAAAACACACAAACTCATAGTAAAGTCTAGAAAAGTGAATTTTAATTAAAAACTAATAAAAATATACTAAAAACTAACTAAATCATACTAAAAACATACTAAAAACAATGCCAAAAAGCGTACAAATTATCCGCTCATCAATATGGTTTGCTTGTAACGGATGGGCAACTTAGGTTTCTTTATGGATTGAAGAGTAAGGGAGAATTGCGTAGTGGTTGGAAAAATGATGTTAGAATCATTAAGGTTGAACCTCAAGGCATAGGTCCCATGGTTGGAGGAATGCTAAATTGTATGGATCTAGGAGGAGAATTTGGTGCTCAAATGAGAATTCGGCTTGCTTACCACCCAAATGGAATCATGATGATCAATTAGAAGATGGGTGTGAAAACAAAGTGTGGGATCTCGGATCACAAAAGGAGGATCAATTTTGGGAGCTCATGGTTTGTGAAGAATTCCATCAAAGCTTGATGCAAATGACTTGGAATGATGGATCTTATTGGAGATTCAAGCATTGCTAGAAGTTCAAAGATAAATTTAAGCACAAGCCTCCTTTATTAGAGCTTTCTATAAGTCTAACTTAAGGACTTTAAATAAAAGTGCTAGGTGGGAGACACCCCACCATGGTAAACTCTTTCCATTCTCTTGTATATATAATCAACGAATGAATTGAGTTACCATTATTACGTAGTTTTGCTCTTTTCTATGCCTTTGTATGTAATGTTTTGGTTGTTAGTTGTTTGTTAAATTTATGTCTTGAATTAGATTAGTTGTTTTGAATTGCATTTTTTTTGAAGTGCAAGTTTTGTTTGAGTTGCTTAGTAGTATTTGAAAAAATTTTCAAAAACTGAAAGATTTTTGTTAAGTTTAAAATTTTGGTTGGTTTAGAGTGTAAATAGGATAGGAGAGTGTTTAATTCTGCTTTTATGCTTTCTTTAAAAAAAAAACGAAAAAAAGAGTAAAAAAAAAGTGACGCCCACGCGTGCGCATGTCCGACGCGCACGCGTCGCGCTGATGCCGATGGTGATGCTGCATGGGCCAAAAACTAGAGAGTTGTGCTGGTGGGATGCCAAAACTGTGCGTCTAGCACAAATTCCACCCTACGCGTACGCGTGACCCACGCGTACGCATCATCTCCATTTTCCCCTGTCACGTGTACGCGTGACCCCTGTCCTGTTTACACACATTTCTTTTCTTCTCTTCTTTCCATTTCTTTTCTTCTTCTCTCTTCTTTTCTTTTATTTCCCTCCTCCAACAATCACCCACCACTATCATTCACCAAACACCATATTCTCTTTTAGTTACTTAGTTAGTTAGTTAGTCACTTCAATTTTCTATTTTGGTGCTAAGTGTTGGATTATTGATTTAATTTGCTGATTTTGATGTTAACTGGTGTTGATTACCCATGAGATGCTATCCTGCATCATTGTTGTTAATATTCATTGTTGGAATCCTTTATTGAGGTTATAATTTGTTACTTGATTTTGAGTTTTTCATGCTTAATTTTGTGCATACCAAGTGCATGAGAATTGCCTTTCAAGCATTCTAAATCTTTTGAATTGCATGTTGTAGCTAGCTAACATGTGATTGGAACTTTTTACTTTGACTAGGTAATTTCTTGATGTTGGATGTTGTGCATTTATTTCAATGCATTGTGTTGCTTGATCATATGCATCCATATGTTATGCTTATTCCTTAAGGACATGTTGACCCTCAATTGTTTAACTGAGTGCTCTACACATACGTGAAACTAGTCATTTGGGCATAATGCTCCAATTGTGAATTTGGATTGTAAGCTCACCTAGTGACATCTTTTTGAAATTGTCAAGCTATATGGACCTTGCTTGCTATGTGATTGATTTCACCTCTAGTCTCTTTTACTACTTGACATAGCAACCATGTGTCCTATTTTATGTCCACTAGGTGATGGGAACCAAAATTCAAAGTGTGTCATTGGTTGATGTTTGATTTTCATTGTTCCTTTATCATTAAAGTCTCCTTGCACATCAACCAATGTCCCTTCATCTTCCATTTCATAATTGTTTGATTATCGCTTGAATGCTTTTATGCTTCTTTATGACTTGTTTGTTAGTCTTAACTTACAAGTTTCCTTTGAAGCATCTCAAGCTTACTAGAATGAGCGAAGTGCATGTTCCTTTTGTGTAACTGTGACATAGCTTTTTATGTTATTGTTCATACCCTGGATCGAGCTATAAGGTTCGAGTTGGACTAAAAGAAACCGGCCGACCTCCTCAAAGGTTGGTTGACCACCGACCTCTCTGTAAAGAGCTTGGATGAACTACCATAGGAGACCCAAGAAGGCCCAAAGAGGCCCAAGAAAGAAGAGTCATCGCCCACTAGAAGGCGGCTGGCCAAAAGATAATGATCTTACCCACAAAAGATAAGATAAGATAACAAACTTATCTCAAGGGAAGGTCATCAAACATTACTATAAATAAACCGGAGCACCCAGGTATAACTGATAAACCATTATTTTATGATTTATATTGTGTTTAATTGAGTGGTTTATCAAGTCTTCACCCACTTATTCATATAATTTGCATGCATTTACAATTCCTTCCTAAAAATGTTATATGATTGAAAACCAGCTTCCTAAAGATCTTTTAATTGTATATTTTTATTCTCCGTTGTACCATTCGATGCCGTGATCTGTGTGTTAAGTGTTTCAGGCTTCATAGAGCAGGAATGGCATAAAGAATGGAGAGGAAGCTTGCAAAAATGGAAGGAACACAAGGAGTTGAGGAGATGACCAGCGAAAAGTGACGCGGGCGCATGGCTCACGCGACCGCACGAAATGGAGGAAATCGCAGTGACGCGCTCGCGTGCCTGACGTGACCACGTGGATTGGAAGCTGCACGAGTGACGCGGATGCATGGATGACGTGCACGCATGTCACGGGAAACGCTGAGTGACGCGAACGCGTGGACGATGAGGTCGTGTGACGTGCGCGATCTGCAGAATTACAGAAGTCGCTGGCATAGATTCTGGGCCGCGTTTTAACCCGGTTTTTGGCCCAGAAACACAGATTAGAGCCAGGGAACATGCAGAGACAAGTAGAACAATTCATTTAGCATATTTTATAGTTTTTAGATCTGATTTTACTCCTCCCCTAGGTTTTCTCTCTTTCACATTCATAATTCAGGATTTGAAGATTTTGGCTTTGGCTTTTGAGAAGAGTCTACCTCCGGAACTGGTCATTCTAGTTTGTTTACCTACTTTTCATTTACTCTTCCATATTCCTAATTTGTTCAGAGTTGACATTAGATTACTTTTAGAGTTCATTAATACAAGACCATTTTTACTTTTAATTAATCTCTTTGATTATTGTTTATTATGTCTCTTTTTATTTTCCCCCTTTATTTTATGAAGTCTACATTTATGATCATGGAGTAGTTTCCCAACTTGATTGGGAGTTGATTAAAAGGAGAACCTTGAGTTGGAATACTCAAGAGTTCAATTGTAATTGGTTCATTGTTGGTTGGCTTGTTAGTCACTAACTCTAATCCTTCCCAAGGGAGAGGATTAGGACTTGTGAGTAGATGTTGACTTTTAATTTGACTTTCCTTCATTCGTTGAGGGTTAACTAAGTGAAAACAATGACTAATTATTAATTGATCTTGATAAAATTCCAACAAGGATAGAACTTCTAATTAATCTTCTCTCGGTCAAGATTTTATTTAAATCACATAAATTCTCTAATTTAATTTCCTTTTCATCAAACTCAAAACCAATTTGGAAAACCTCTGATTGATAAAATAGCACATCTTCCTGCAACTCGTTGGGAGACGACCTGGGACTCATACTCCCAGTATTTTATTTCTAAAATTTATGACAACTCTTTTCTAAATTGATAAGTGGATTTTTGCCGGTTAAGAACTGTACTTGCAATGCCATTTTTTCTAAATAATTCTTAATAATTTTCGCTCACATTAATTTTTGGCGCCGTTGCCGGGGAGTTGCAATAGTGTGCTAATTTATTGATTGGAATTTATTTATTTGAATTTTTTCTTTTTATTTTGCTACTATGAGCTGCATGTTTCTTTCATTGAATGATGCGTTCACTTCCTGATCCAAGCTTGCCAGTTTTTTATCCTGAGATTGAAAAAACTATTTCACGTATAAGGCAAGCTCGACGTCGGTTAGTCCTCTCCGAAGATGAATCTGAAACGTCACTTAAGGAAGAAATGAGCTCCCTTTCTACTGACTCGGTTGATTTATGTGTAGGTGACATGGCAGCACCTAGAAGAGTCACTATCTAGGAGGCTGGAGCCCCTGATTTTACACTGCAGCCGTATTAGGCGCATCACCCAGCGGTGGCTGCAGATTTTGAACTAAAGACTGCACTACTCAACTTGATGCCCAAGTTTTATGGCTTACCTGTTCAAGAGCCTATAAAGCACCTTAGGGATTTCCAAGCAGCCTGTTCTACTGTCAGGAGCGATGGTGCAGATGAAACTTCTATTCTGTTAAAAGCCTTCCTGTTCTCTCTTGAGGGAAAGGCAAGAGAGTGGTACTATGCCCAACCTAGAGCGACTATTGCTAATTGGGACACGCTTAGAAGGGAATTTTTGGAGAAATTCTTTCCAGCTAAAGTCACTGATAGATTGAGGAAGGAAATTTCCATGATTGTTCAAGGCGAATTCGAGACTCTCCACGAATATTGGGAGCGCTTCAACAATCTTCTGGAAGCATGCCCGCACCACATGATTGAAAAGTTAGTATTGCTCGGCTACTTCACATAGGGCATGAAGCCTCAAGATAAGACCACATTGGAAGGTGCTAGTAATGGGTCCATGAAGAAGTATGATGAGCGGATAATTTATACGCGTTTTGGCATTGTTTTTAGGTAGTTTTTAGTAGGATTTAGCTACTTTTAGGGATGTTTTATTAGTTTTTATGCAAAATTCACATTTTTGGACTTTACTATGAGTTTGTGTGTTTTTCTGTGATTTCAGGTATTTTCTGGCTGAAATTGAGGGACCTGAGCAAAAATTTGATAGGAGGCTGACAAAGGACTGCTGATACTATTGGATTCTGACCTCCCTGCACTCGAGATGCATTTTTTGGAGCTACAAAACTCCAAATGGCGCACTCTCTACGGCTTTGGAAAGTAGACATCCAGAGCTTTCCAGCAATATATAATAGTTCATACTTTATTCGAGTTTAGACAACGCAAACTGGCGTTCAACGCCAGTTCCATGCTGCATTCTGGAGTAAAACGCCAGAAACACGTCACAAACAAGAGTTAAACGCCAAAAACACGTTACAACTTAGCGTTTAACTCCAAGAGAAGCCTCTACACGTGTAAAGCTCAAGATCAGCCCAAGCACACGCCAAGTCCTTATGAATGCGTGCTTGACAACCACTTCCGTTCTACCTTAGATCGAGTGCGTATCTCTTAGATTCCTTGATCAGAATCTTCGTGGTATAAGCTAGAACCCTTTAGCGGCCACTCTTGAGAATCCGGAAAGTCTAAACCTTGTCTGTGGTATTCAAATTGTGATTGTTGGGCGTGGTGACAAATGCAAAAGAATCAATGGATTCTATTCCAACATGATCGAGAACCGACAGATGATTAATTGTGTTGTGATAGAGCATTTGGACCATTTTCACTGAGAGGATGGGAAGTAGCGATTGACAACGGTGACACCCTACATACAGCTTGCCATGGAAAGGAGTAAGAAAGATTGAAGGAAGGCAATAGGAAAGCAGAGATTCAAAGGGGACAAAGCATCTCCATACACTTATCTGAAATTCCCACCAATGATTTACATAAGTATCTCTATATTTATTTTATGCTTTATTTATTATTAATTTTAAAAACCTTTATAACCATTATAATCTGCCTGACTGAGATTTACAAGATGACCATAGCTTGCTTCATACCAACAATCTCCGTGGGATCGACCCTTACTCACGTAAGGTTTATTACTTGGACGACCCAGTGCACTTGCTCGTTAGTTGTGCAAAGTTGTGAAGAATGTGAGTGAACCATAGTAGTGTGCACCAAGTTCTTGGAGCCATTACTAAAAATCGTTCGAGTTATCAAAAGAGTAAATCACAATTTTGCCTATCAAGTTTTTGGCGTCGTTGCCGGGGATTGTTCGAGTTTGGACAACTGACGGTTCATCTTGTTGCTCAGATTAGGTAATTTTCTTTTCAAAAAGTTTTCAAAAATCTTTCAAAATTTTTTTTATTTGTTTGCGTTTTTCCAAAAATAATTTTCAAAAAAAATCCAAAAAATTTAATAAAATCATAAAATAAAAAATAAATATATTTTTGTGTTTCTTGTTTGAGTCTAGTGTCAATTTTTAAGTTTGGTGTCAATTGCATGTTTTTAAAATTTATGCATTTTTTTTCGAAAATTCATGCATGGTGTTCTTCATGATCTTCAAGTTGTTCTTGACAAGTCTTCTTGTTTGATCTTCATATTTTCTTGTTTTGTGTCTTTTGTTGTTTTTCATATGCATTTTTGCATTCATAGTGTCTAAACATGAAAAATCTCTAAGTTTGGTGTCTTGCATGGTTTTTTTTCTTGAAAATTTTTTAAAAATAAGTCTTGATGTTCATCTTGATCTTCAAAGTGTTCTTGGTGTTCATCATAACATTCATAGTGTTCCTGCATGCATCATTGGTTTTGATCCAAAATCTCATGTTTTGGGTCATATTTGTGTTTTTCTCTCTCATCATTAAAAATTCAAAAATAAAAAATATCTTTTCCTTATTTTACTCATAAATTTCTAAATCTTTGGGTTGACTTATGATGAGCGGATAATTTATATGCTTTTTGGCATTATTTTTTATATATTTTTAGTATGTTTTAGTTAGTTTTTAGTATATTTTTATTATTTTTTAATTAAAATTTACTTTTCTGGACTTTACTATGAGTTTGTGTATTTTTCTGTGATTGCAGGTATTTTCTGGCTGAAATTGAGGGACATGAGCTAAAATCTGATTCAGAGACTGAAATGGACTGCAGATGCTGTTCGATTCTGACCTCCCTGCACTCGAAGTGGATTTTCTTGAGCTACAGAAGCCCAATTGGCGCGCTCTCAACGGCGTTGGAAAGTAGACATCCTGGGCTTTCCAGCAATGTATAATAGTCCATACTTTGCCCGAGATTTGATGGCCCAAACCGGCGTTCCAAATCAGCTCAAGAATGCCCGGCGTTAAACGTCGGAACTGGCACAAGAATGGGAGTTAAATGCCCAAACTGGCCCAAAAGCTGGCGTTTAACTCCAAGAAGAGTCTCTACACGAAAATGCTTCAATGCTCAGCCCAAGCACACACCAAGTGGGCCTGGAAGTGGATTTTTCTGTCATTTACTCATTTCTGTAAACCTTAGGCTACTAGTTCTCTATAAGTAGGACCTTTTGCTATTGTATTTTCATCTTTTGATCGTTGGAATCTTTTGATCACTTCAGATCTCTAGATCTTCTTTGGACGTCTAGTTCTTAGATCATTTGGGGGCTGGTCTCATGGCCATGCCTGAACCTTGTTCTTATGTATTTTCAACGGTGGAGTTTCTACACACCATAGATTAAGGTGTGGAGCTCTGCTGTACCTCGAGTATTAATGCAATTACTATTGTTCTTCTATTCAATTCAGCTTGTTCTTGTTCTAAGATATTCATTCACACTCAAGAACTTGATGAATGTGATGATTATGTGACGCTCATCATCATTCTCACTTATGAACGCGTGCCTGACAACCACTCCCGTTCTACAAGCAAACAAGGCTTGAATGTTTATCTCTTGGATTCTTTAATCGGAATCTTCGTGGTATAAGCTAGAATTGATGGCGGCATTCAAGAGAATCCGGAAGGTCTAAACCTTGTCTGTGGTATTCTGAGTAGGATTCAATGATTGAATGACTGTGACGAGCTTCAAACTCCTGAAGGCTGGGCGTTAGTGACAGACGCAAAAGAATCAATGGATTCTACTCCAACCTGATTGAGAATCGACAGATGAATAGTCGTGCCGTGTGATGAGCGGATAATTTGTATGCTTTTTGGCATTGTTTTTAGTATGTTTTTGGTAGTTTTAGTTGAGTTATTAGTATATTTTTATTAGTTTTTAGTTAAAATTCACTTTTCTGGACTTTACTATGAGTTTGTGTATTTTTCTGTGATTGCAGGTATTTTCTGGCTGAAATTGAGGGACATGAGCTAAAATCTGATTCAGAGACTGAAATGGACTGCAGATGCTGTTCGATTCTGACCTCCCTGCACTCGAAGTGGATTTTCTGGAGCTACAGAAGCCCAATTGGCGCGCTCTCAACGGCGTTGGAAAGTAGACATCCTGGGCTTTCCAGCAATGTATAATAGTCCATACTTTGCCCGAGATTTGATGGCCCAAACCGGCGTTCCAAATCAGCTCAAGAATGCCCGGCGTTAAACGTCGGAACTGGCACAAGAATGGGAGTTAAATGCCCAAACTGGCCCAAAAGCTGGCGTTTAACTCCAAGAAGAGTCTCTACACGAAAATGCTTCAATGCTCAGCCCAAGCACACACCAAGTGGGCCTGGAAGTGGATTTTTCTGTCATTTACTCATTTCTGTAAACCTTAGGCTACTAGTTCTCTATAAGTAGGACCTTTTGCTATTGTATTTTCATCTTTTGATCGTTGGAATCTTTTGATCACTTCAGATCTCTAGATCTTCTTTGGACGTCTAGTTCTTAGATCATTTGGGGGCTGGTCTCATGGCCATGCCTGAACCTTGTTCTTATGTATTTTCAACGGTGGAGTTTCTACACACCATAGATTAAGGTGTGGAGCTCTGCTGTACCTCGAGTATTAATGCAATTACTATTGTTCTTCTATTCAATTCAGCTTGTTCTTGTTCTAAGATATTCATTCACACTCAAGAACTTGATGAATGTGATGATTATGTGACGCTCATCATCATTCTCACTTATGAACGCGTGCCTGACAACCACTCCCGTTCTACAAGCAAACAAGGCTTGAATGTTTATCTCTTGGATTCTTTAATCGGAATCTTCGTGGTATAAGCTAGAATTGATGGCGGCATTCAAGAGAATCCGGAAGGTCTAAACCTTGTCTGTGGTATTCTGAGTAGGATTCAATGATTGAATGACTGTGACGAGCTTCAAACTCCTGAAGGCTGGGCGTTAGTGACAGACGCAAAAGAATCAATGGATTCTACTCCAACCTGATTGAGAATCGACAGATGAATAGTCGTGCCGTGTGATGAGCGGATAATTTGTATGCTTTTTGGCATTGTTTTTAGTATGTTTTTGGTAGTTTTAGTTGAGTTATTAGTATATTTTTATTAGTTTTTAGTTAAAATTCACTTTTCTGGACTTTACTATGAGTTTGTGTATTTTTCTGTGATTGCAGGTATTTTCTGGCTGAAATTGAGGGACATGAGCTAAAATCTGATTCAGAGACTGAAATGGACTGCAGATGCTGTTCGATTCTGACCTCCCTGCACTCGAAGTGGATTTTCTGGAGCTACAGAAGCCCAATTGGCGCGCTCTCAACGGCGTTGGAAAGTAGACATCCTGGGCTTTCCAGCAATGTATAATAGTCCATACTTTGCCCGAGATTTGATGGCCCAAACCGGCGTTCCAAATCAGCTCAAGAATGCCCGCGTTAAACGTCGGAACTGGCACAAGAATGGGAGTTAAATGCCCAAACTGGCCCAAAAGCTGGCGTTAACTCCAAGAAGAGTCTCTACACGAAAATGCTTCAATGCTCAGCCCAAGCACACACCAAGTGGGCCTGGAAGTGGATTTTTCTGTCATTTACTCATTTCTGTAAACCTTAGGCTACTAGTTCTCTATAAGTAGGACCTTTTGCTATTGTATTTTCATCTTTTGATCGTTGGAATCTTTTGATCACTTCAGATCTCTAGATCTTCTTTGGACGTCTAGTTCTTAGATCATTTGGGGGCTGGTCTCATGGCCATGCCTGAACCTTGTTCTTATGTATTTTCAACGGTGGAGTTTCTACACACCATAGATTAAGGTGTGGAGCTCTGCTGTACCTCGAGTATTAATGCAATTACTATTGTTCTTCTATTCAATTCAGCTTGTTCTTGTTCTAAGATATTCATTCACACTCAAGAACTTGATGAATGTGATGATTATGTGACGCTCATCATCATTCTCACTTATGAACGCGTGCCTGACAACCACTCCCGTTCTACAAGCAAACAAGGCTTGAATGTTTATCTCTTGGATTCTTTAATCGGAATCTTCGTGGTATAAGCTAGAATTGATGGCGGCATTCAAGAGAATCCGGAAGGTCTAAACCTTGTCTGTGGTATTCTGAGTAGGATTCAATGATTGAATGACTGTGACGAGCTTCAAACTCCTGAAGGCTGGGCGTTAGTGACAGACGCAAAAGAATCAATGGATTCTACTCCAACCTGATTGAGAATCGACAGATGAATAGTCGTGCCGTGTGATGAGCGGATAATTTGTATGCTTTTGGCATTGTTTTTAGTATGTTTTTGGTAGTTTTAGTTGAGTTATTAGTATATTTTTATTAGTTTTTAGTTAAAATTCACTTTTCTGGACTTTACTATGAGTTTGTGTATTTTTCTGTGATTGCAGGTATTTTCTGGCTGAAATTGAGGGACATGAGCTAAAATCTGATTCAGAGACTGAAATGGACTGCAGATGCTGTTCGATTCTGACCTCCCTGCACTCGAAGTGGATTTTCTGGAGCTACAGAAGCCCAATTGGCGCGCTCTCAACGGCGTTGGAAAGTAGACATCCTGGGCTTTCCAGCAATGTATAATAGTCCATACTTTGCCCGAGATTTGATGGCCCAAACCGGCGTTCCAAATCAGCTCAAGAATGCCCGGCGTTAAACGTCGGAACTGGCACAAGAATGGGAGTTAAATGCCCAAACTGGCCCAAAAGCTGGCGTTTAACTCCAAGAAGAGTCTCTACACGAAAATGCTTCAATGCTCAGCCCAAGCACACACCAAGTGGGCCTGGAAGTGGATTTTTCTGTCATTTACTCATTTCTGTAAACCTTAGGCTACTAGTTCTCTATAAGTAGGACCTTTTGCTATTGTATTTTCATCTTTTGATCGTTGGAATCTTTTGATCACTTCAGATCTCTAGATCTTCTTTGGACGTCTAGTTCTTAGATCATTTGGGGGCTGGTCTCATGGCCATGCCTGAACCTTGTTCTTATGTATTTTCAACGGTGGAGTTTCTACACACCATAGATTAAGGTGTGGAGCTCTGCTGTACCTCGAGTATTAATGCAATTACTATTGTTCTTCTATTCAATTCAGCTTGTTCTTGTTCTAAGATATTCATTCACACTCAAGAACTTGATGAATGTGATGATTATGTGACGCTCATCATCATTCTCACTTATGAACGCGTGCCTGACAACCACTCCCGTTCTACAAGCAAACAAGGCTTGAATGTTTATCTCTTGGATTCTTTAATCGGAATCTTCGTGGTATAAGCTAGAATTGATGGCGGCATTCAAGAGAATCCGGAAGGTCTAAACCTTGTCTGTGGTATTCTGAGTAGGATTCAATGATTGAATGACTGTGACGAGCTTCAAACTCCTGAAGGCTGGGCGTTAGTGACAGACGCAAAAGAATCAATGGATTCTACTCCAACCTGATTGAGAATCGACAGATGAATAGTCGTGCCGTGTGATGAGCGGATAATTTGTATGCTTTTTGGCATTGTTTTTAGTATGTTTTTGGTAGTTTTAGTTGAGTTATTAGTATATTTTTATTAGTTTTTAGTTAAAATTCACTTTTCTGGACTTTACTATGAGTTTGTGTATTTTTCTGTGATTGCAGGTATTTTCTGGCTGAAATTGAGGGACATGAGCTAAAATCTGATTCAGAGACTGAAATGGACTGCAGATGCTGTTCGATTCTGACCTCCCTGCACTCGAAGTGGATTTTCTGGAGCTACAGAAGCCCAATTGGCGCGCTCTCAACGGCGTTGGAAAGTAGACATCCTGGGCTTTCCAGCAATGTATAATAGTCCATACTTTGCCCGAGATTTGATGGCCCAAACCGGCGTTCCAAATCAGCTCAAGAATGCCCGGCGTTAAACGTCGGAACTGGCACAAGAATGGGAGTTAAATGCCCAAACTGGCCCAAAAGCTGGCGTTTAACTCCAAGAAGAGTCTCTACACGAAAATGCTTCAATGCTCAGCCCAAGCACACACCAAGTGGGCCTGGAAGTGGATTTTTCTGTCATTTACTCATTTCTGTAAACCTTAGGCTACTAGTTCTCTATAAGTAGGACCTTTTGCTATTGTATTTTCATCTTTTGATCGTTGGAATCTTTTGATCACTTCAGATCTCTAGATCTTCTTTGGACGTCTAGTTCTTAGATCATTTGGGGGCTGGTCTCATGGCCATGCCTGAACCTT
The DNA here is from genome assembly GCF_014773155.1 of Arachis stenosperma. Classification (NCBI taxonomy): domain Eukaryota; kingdom Viridiplantae; phylum Streptophyta; class Magnoliopsida; order Fabales; family Fabaceae; genus Arachis; species Arachis stenosperma. The sequence continues at coordinate 34,651,789 of NC_080378.1, forward strand.
GTTCTTATGTATTTTCAACGGTGGAGTTTCTACACACCATAGATTAAGGTGTGGAGCTCTGCTGTACCTCGAGTATTAATGCAATTACTATTGTTCTTCTATTCAATTCAGCTTGTTCTTGTTCTAAGATATTCATTCACACTCAAGAACTTGATGAATGTGATGATTATGTGACGCTCATCATCATTCTCACTTATGAACGCGTGCCTGACAACCACTCCCGTTCTACAAGCAAACAAGGCTTGAATGTTTATCTCTTGGATTCTTTAATCGGAATCTTCGTGGTATAAGCTAGAATTGATGGCGGCATTCAAGAGAATCCGGAAGGTCTAAACCTTGTCTGTGGTATTCTGAGTAGGATTCAATGATTGAATGACTGTGACGAGCTTCAAACTCCTGAAGGCTGGGCGTTAGTGACAGACGCAAAAGAATCAATGGATTCTACTCCAACCTGATTGAGAATCGACAGATGAATAGTCGTGCCGTGTGATGAGCGGATAATTTGTATGCTTTTTGGCATTGTTTTAGTATGTTTTTGGTAGTTTTAGTTGAGTTATTAGTATATTTTTATTAGTTTTTAGTTAAAATTCACTTTTCTGGACTTTACTATGAGTTTGTGTATTTTTCTGTGATTGCAGGTATTTTCTGGCTGAAATTGAGGGACATGAGCTAAAATCTGATTCAGAGACTGAAATGGACTGCAGATGCTGTTCGATTCTGACCTCCCTGCACTCGAAGTGGATTTTCTGGAGCTACAGAAGCCCAATTGGCGCGCTCTCAACGGCGTTGGAAAGTAGACATCCTGGGCTTTCCAGCAATGTATAATAGTCCATACTTTGCCCGAGATTTGATGGCCCAAACCGGCGTTCCAAATCAGCTCAAGAATGCCCGGCGTTAAACGTCGGAACTGGCACAAGAATGGGAGTTAAATGCCCAAACTGGCCCAAAAGCTGGCGTTTAACTCCAAGAAGAGTCTCTACACGAAAATGCTTCAATGCTCAGCCCAAGCACACACCAAGTGGGCCTGGAAGTGGATTTTTCTGTCATTTACTCATTTCTGTAAACCTTAGGCTACTAGTTCTCTATAAGTAGGACCTTTTGCTATTGTATTTTCATCTTTTGATCGTTGGAATCTTTTGATCACTTCAGATCTCTAGATCTTCTTTGGACGTCTAGTTCTTAGATCATTTGGGGGCTGGTCTCATGGCCATGCCTGAACCTTGTTCTTATGTATTTTCAACGGTGGAGTTTCTACACACCATAGATTAAGGTGTGGAGCTCTGCTGTACCTCGAGTATTAATGCAATTACTATTGTTCTTCTATTCAATTCAGCTTGTTCTTGTTCTAAGATATTCATTCACACTCAAGAACTTGATGAATGTGATGATTATGTGACGCTCATCATCATTCTCACTTATGAACGCGTGCCTGACAACCACTCCCGTTCTACAAGCAAACAAGGCTTGAATGTTTATCTCTTGGATTCTTTAATCGGAATCTTCGTGGTATAAGCTAGAATTGATGGCGGCATTCAAGAGAATCCGGAAGGTCTAAACCTTGTCTGTGGTATTCTGAGTAGGATTCAATGATTGAATGACTGTGACGAGCTTCAAACTCCTGAAGGCTGGGCGTTAGTGACAGACGCAAAAGAATCAATGGATTCTACTCCAACCTGATTGAGAATCGACAGATGAATAGTCGTGCCGTGTGATGAGCGGATAATTTGTATGCTTTTTGGCATTGTTTTTAGTATGTTTTTGGTAGTTTTAGTTGAGTTATTAGTATATTTTATTAGTTTTTAGTTAAAATTCACTTTTCTGGACTTTACTATGAGTTTGTGTATTTTTCTGTGATTGCAGGTATTTTCTGGCTGAAATTGAGGGACATGAGCTAAAATCTGATTCAGAGACTGAAATGGACTGCAGATGCTGTTCGATTCTGACCTCCCTGCACTCGAAGTGGATTTTCTGGAGCTACAGAAGCCCAATTGGCGCGCTCTCAACGGCGTTGGAAAGTAGACATCCTGGGCTTTCCAGCAATGTATAATAGTCCATACTTTGCCCGAGATTTGATGGCCCAAACCGGCGTTCCAAATCAGCTCAAGAATGCCCGGCGTTAAACGTCGGAACTGGCACAAGAATGGGAGTTAAATGCCCAAACTGGCCCAAAAGCTGGCGTTTAACTCCAAGAAGAGTCTCTACACGAAAATGCTTCAATGCTCAGCCCAAGCACACACCAAGTGGGCCTGGAAGTGGATTTTTCTGTCATTTACTCATTTCTGTAAACCTTAGGCTACTAGTTCTCTATAAGTAGGACCTTTTGCTATTGTATTTTCATCTTTTGATCGTTGGAATCTTTTGATCACTTCAGATCTCTAGATCTTCTTTGGACGTCTAGTTCTTAGATCATTTGGGGGCTGGTCTCATGGCCATGCCTGAACCTTGTTCTTATGTATTTTCAACGGTGGAGTTTCTACACACCATAGATTAAGGTGTGGAGCTCTGCTGTACCTCGAGTATTAATGCAATTACTATTGTTCTTCTATTCAATTCAGCTTGTTCTTGTTCTAAGATATTCATTCACACTCAAGAACTTGATGAATGTGATGATTATGTGACGCTCATCATCATTCTCACTTATGAACGCGTGCCTGACAACCACTCCCGTTCTACAAGCAAACAAGGCTTGAATGTTTATCTCTTGGATTCTTTAATCGGAATCTTCGTGGTATAAGCTAGAATTGATGGCGGCATTCAAGAGAATCCGGAAGGTCTAAACCTTGTCTGTGGTATTCTGAGTAGGATTCAATGATTGAATGACTGTGACGAGCTTCAAACTCCTGAAGGCTGGGCGTTAGTGACAGACGCAAAAGAATCAATGGATTCTACTCCAACCTGATTGAGAATCGACAGATGAATAGTCGTGCCGTGTGATGAGCGGATAATTTGTATGCTTTTTGGCATTGTTTTTAGTATGTTTTTGGTAGTTTTAGTTGAGTTATTAGTATATTTTTATTAGTTTTTAGTTAAAATTCACTTTTCTGGACTTTACTATGAGTTTGTGTATTTTTCTGTGATTGCAGGTATTTTCTGGCTGAAATTGAGGGACATGAGCTAAAATCTGATTCAGAGACTGAAATGGACTGCAGATGCTGTTCGATTCTGACCTCCCTGCACTCGAAGTGGATTTTCTGGAGCTACAGAAGCCCAATTGGCGCGCTCTCAACGGCGTTGGAAAGTAGACATCCTGGGCTTTCCAGCAATGTATAATAGTCCATACTTTGCCCGAGATTTGATGGCCCAAACCGGCGTTCCAAATCAGCTCAAGAATGCCCGGCGTTAAACGTCGGAACTGGCACAAGAATGGGAGTTAAATGCCCAAACTGGCCCAAAAGCTGGCGTTTAACTCCAAGAAGAGTCTCTACACGAAAATGCTTCAATGCTCAGCCCAAGCACACACCAGTGGGCCTGGAAGTGGATTTTTCTGTCATTTACTCATTTCTGTAAACCTTAGGCTACTAGTTCTCTATAAGTAGGACCTTTTGCTATTGTATTTTCATCTTTTGATCGTTGGAATCTTTTGATCACTTCAGATCTCTAGATCTTCTTTGGACGTCTAGTTCTTAGATCATTTGGGGGCTGGTCTCATGGCCATGCCTGAACCTTGTTCTTATGTATTTTCAACGGTGGAGTTTCTACACACCATAGATTAAGGTGTGGAGCTCTGCTGTACCTCGAGTATTAATGCAATTACTATTGTTCTTCTATTCATTCAGCTTGTTCTTGTTCTAAGATATTCATTCACACTCAAGAACTTGATGAATGTGATGATTATGTGACGCTCATCATCATTCTCACTTATGAACGCGTGCCTGACAACCACTCCCGTTCTACAAGCAAACAAGGCTTGAATGTTTATCTCTTGGATTCTTTAATCGGAATCTTCGTGGTATAAGCTAGAATTGATGGCGGCATTCAAGAGAATCCGGAAGGTCTAAACCTTGTCTGTGGTATTCTGAGTAGGATTCAATGATTGAATGACTGTGACGAGCTTCAAACTCCTGAAGGCTGGGCGTTAGTGACAGACGCAAAAGAATCAATGGATTCTACTCCAACCTGATTGAGAATCGACAGATGAATAGTCGTGCCGTGTGATGAGCGGATAATTTGTATGCTTTTTGGCATTGTTTTTAGTATGTTTTTGGTAGTTTTAGTTGAGTTATTAGTATATTTTTATTAGTTTTTAGTTAAAATTCACTTTTCTGGACTTTACTATGAGTTTGTGTATTTTTCTGTGATTGCAGGTATTTTCTGGCTGAAATTGAGGGACATGAGCTAAAATCTGATTCAGAGACTGAAATGGACTGCAGATGCTGTTCGATTCTGACCTCCCTGCACTCGAAGTGGATTTTCTGGAGCTACAGAAGCCCAATTGGCGCGCTCTCAACGGCGTTGGAAAGTAGACATCCTGGGCTTTCCAGCAATGTATAATAGTCCATACTTTGCCCGAGATTTGATGGCCCAAACCGGCGTTCCAAATCAGCTCAAGAATGCCCGGCGTTAAACGTCGGAACTGGCACAAGAATGGGAGTTAAATGCCCAAACTGGCCCAAAAGCTGGCGTTTAACTCCAAGAAGAGTCTCTACACGAAAATGCTTCAATGCTCAGCCCAAGCACACACCAAGTGGGCCTGGAAGTGGATTTTTCTGTCATTTACTCATTTCTGTAAACCTTAGGCTACTAGTTCTCTATAAGTAGGACCTTTTGCTATTGTATTTTCATCTTTTGATCGTTGGAATCTTTTGATCACTTCAGATCTCTAGATCTTCTTTGGACGTCTAGTTCTTAGATCATTTGGGGGCTGGTCTCATGGCCATGCCTGAACCTTGTTCTTATGTATTTTCAACGGTGGAGTTTCTACACACCATAGATTAAGGTGTGGAGCTCTGCTGTACCTCGAGTATTAATGCAATTACTATTGTTCTTCTATTCAATTCAGCTTGTTCTTGTTCTAAGATATTCATTCACACTCAAGAACTTGATGAATGTGATGATTATGTGACGCTCATCATCATTCTCACTTATGAACGCGTGCCTGACAACCACTCCCGTTCTACAAGCAAACAAGGCTTGAATGTTTATCTCTTGGATTCTTTAATCGGAATCTTCGTGGTATAAGCTAGAATTGATGGCGGCATTCAAGAGAATCCGGAAGGTCTAAACCTTGTCTGTGGTATTCTGAGTAGGATTCAATGATTGAATGACTGTGACGAGCTTCAAACTCCTGAAGGCTGGGCGTTAGTGACAGACGCAAAAGAATCAATGGATTCTACTCCAACCTGATTGAGAATCGACAGATGAATAGTCGTGCCGTGTGATGAGCGGATAATTTGTATGCTTTTTGGCATTGTTTTTAGTATGTTTTTGGTAGTTTTAGTTGAGTTATTAGTATATTTTTATTAGTTTTTAGTTAAAATTCACTTTTCTGGACTTTACTATGAGTTTGTGTATTTTTCTGTGATTGCAGGTATTTTCTGGCTGAAATTGAGGGACATGAGCTAAAATCTGATTCAGAGACTGAAATGGACTGCAGATGCTGTTCGATTCTGACCTCCCTGCACTCGAAGTGGATTTTCTGGAGCTACAGAAGCCCAATTGGCGCGCTCTCAACGGCGTTGGAAAGTAGACATCCTGGGCTTTCCAGCAATGTATAATAGTCCATACTTTGCCCGAGATTTGATGGCCCAAACCGGCGTTCCAAATCAGCTCAAGAATGCCCGGCGTTAAACGTCGGAACTGGCACAAGAATGGGAGTTAAATGCCCAAACTGGCCCAAAAGCTGGCGTTTAACTCCAAGAAGAGTCTCTACACGAAAATGCTTCAATGCTCAGCCCAAGCACACACCAAGTGGGCCTGGAAGTGGATTTTTCTGTCATTTACTCATTTCTGTAAACCTTAGGCTACTAGTTCTCTATAAGTAGGACCTTTTGCTATTGTATTTTCATCTTTTGATCGTTGGAATCTTTTGATCACTTCAGATCTCTAGATCTTCTTTGGACGTCTAGTTCTTAGATCATTTGGGGGCTGGTCTCATGGCCATGCCTGAACCTTGTTCTTATGTATTTTCAACGGTGGAGTTTCTACACACCATAGATTAAGGTGTGGAGCTCTGCTGTACCTCGAGTATTAATGCAATTACTATTGTTCTTCTATTCAATTCAGCTTGTTCTTGTTCTAAGATATTCATTCACACTCAAGAACTTGATGAATGTGATGATTATGTGACGCTCATCATCATTCTCACTTATGAACGCGTGCCTGACAACCACTCCCGTTCTACAAGCAAACAAGGCTTGAATGTTTATCTCTTGGATTCTTTAATCGGAATCTTCGTGGTATAAGCTAGAATTGATGGCGGCATTCAAGAGAATCCGGAAGGTCTAAACCTTGTCTGTGGTATTCTGAGTAGGATTCAATGATTGAATGACTGTGACGAGCTTCAAACTCCTGAAGGCTGGGCGTTAGTGACAGACGCAAAAGAATCAATGGATTCTACTCCAACCTGATTGAGAATCGACAGATGAATAGTCGTGCCGTGTGATGAGCGGATAATTTGTATGCTTTTTGGCATTGTTTTTAGTATGTTTTTGGTAGTTTTAGTTGAGTTATTAGTATATTTTTATTAGTTTTAGTTAAAATTCACTTTTCTGGACTTTACTATGAGTTTGTGTATTTTTCTGTGATTGCAGGTATTTTCTGGCTGAAATTGAGGGACATGAGCTAAAATCTGATTCAGAGACTGAAATGGACTGCAGATGCTGTTCGATTCTGACCTCCCTGCACTCGAAGTGGATTTTCTGGAGCTACAGAAGCCCAATTGGCGCGCTCTCAACGGCGTTGGAAAGTAGACATCCTGGGCTTTCCAGCAATGTATAATAGTCCATACTTTGCCCGAGATTTGATGGCCCAAACCGGCGTTCCAAATCAGCTCAAGAATGCCCGGCGTTAAACGTCGGAACTGGCACAAGAATGGGAGTTAAATGCCCAAACTGGCCCAAAAGCTGGCGTTTAACTCCAAGAAGAGTCTCTACACGAAAATGCTTCAATGCTCAGCCCAAGCACACACCAAGTGGGCCTGGAAGTGGATTTTTCTGTCATTTACTCATTTCTGTAAACCTTAGGCTACTAGTTCTCTATAAGTAGGACCTTTTGCTATTGTATTTTCATCTTTTGATCGTTGGAATCTTTTGATCACTTCAGATCTCTAGATCTTCTTTGGACGTCTAGTTCTTAGATCATTTGGGGGCTGGTCTCATGGCCATGCCTGAACCTTGTTCTTATGTATTTTCAACGGTGGAGTTTCTACACACCATAGATTAAGGTGTGGAGCTCTGCTGTACCTCGAGTATTAATGCAATTACTATTGTTCTTCTATTCAATTCAGCTTGTTCTTGTTCTAAGATATTCATTCACACTCAAGAACTTGATGAATGTGATGATTATGTGACGCTCATCATCATTCTCACTTATGAACGCGTGCCTGACAACCACTCCCGTTCTACAAGCAAACAAGGCTTGAATGTTTATCTCTTGGATTCTTTAATCGGAATCTTCGTGGTATAAGCTAGAATTGATGGCGGCATTCAAGAGAATCCGGAAGGTCTAAACCTTGTCTGTGGTATTCTGAGTAGGATTCAATGATTGAATGACTGTGACGAGCTTCAAACTCCTGAAGGCTGGGCGTTAGTGACAGACGCAAAAGAATCAATGGATTCTACTCCAACCTGATTGAGAATCGACAGATGAATAGTCGTGCCGTGTGATGAGCGGATAATTTGTATGCTTTTGGCATTGTTTTTAGTATGTTTTTGGTAGTTTTAGTTGAGTTATTAGTATATTTTTATTAGTTTTTAGTTAAAATTCACTTTTCTGGACTTTACTATGAGTTTGTGTATTTTTCTGTGATTGCAGGTATTTTCTGGCTGAAATTGAGGGACATGAGCTAAAATCTGATTCAGAGACTGAAATGGACTGCAGATGCTGTTCGATTCTGACCTCCCTGCACTCGAAGTGGATTTTCTGGAGCTACAGAAGCCCAATTGGCGCGCTCTCAACGGCGTTGGAAAGTAGACATCCTGGGCTTTCCAGCAATGTATAATAGTCCATACTTTGCCCGAGATTTGATGGCCCAAACCGGCGTTCCAAATCAGCTCAAGAATGCCCGGCGTTAAACGTCGGAACTGGCACAAGAATGGGAGTTAAATGCCCAAACTGGCCCAAAAGCTGGCGTTTAACTCCAAGAAGAGTCTCTACACGAAAATGCTTCAATGCTCAGCCCAAGCACACACCAAGTGGGCCTGGAAGTGGATTTTTCTGTCATTTACTCATTTCTGTAAACCTTAGGCTACTAGTTCTCTATAAGTAGGACCTTTTGCTATTGTATTTTCATCTTTGATCGTTGGAATCTTTGATCACTTCAGATCTCTAGATCTTCTTTGGACGTCTAGTTCTTAGATCATTTGGGGGCTGGTCTCATGGCCATGCCTGAACCTTGTTCTTATGTATTTTCAACGGTGGAGTTTCTACACACCATAGATTAAGGTGTGGAGCTCTGCTGTACCTCGAGTATTAATGCAATTACTATTGTTCTTCTATTCAATTCAGCTTGTTCTTGTTCTAAGATATTCATTCACACTCAAGAACTTGATGAATGTGATGATTATGTGACGCTCATCATCATTCTCACTTATGAACGCGTGCCTGACAACCACTCCCGTTCTACAAGCAAACAAGGCTTGAATGTTTATCTCTTGGATTCTTTAATCGGAATCTTCGTGGTATAAGCTAGAATTGATGGCGGCATTCAAGAGAATCCGGAAGGTCTAAACCTTGTCTGTGGTATTCTGAGTAGGATTCAATGATTGAATGACTGTGACGAGCTTCAAACTCCTGAAGGCTGGGCGTTAGTGACAGACGCAAAAGAATCAATGGATTCTACTCCAACCTGATTGAGAATCGACAGATGAATAGTCGTGCCGTGTGATGAGCGGATAATTTGTATGCTTTTTGGCATTGTTTTTAGTATGTTTTTGGTAGTTTTAGTTGAGTTATTAGTATATTTTTATTAGTTTTTAGTTAAAATTCACTTTTCTGGACTTTACTATGAGTTTGTGTATTTTTCTGTGATTGCAGGTATTTCTGGCTGAAATTGAGGGACATGAGCTAAAATCTGATTCAGAGACTGAAATGGACTGCAGATGCTGTTCGATTCTGACCTCCCTGCACTCGAAGTGGATTTTCTGGAGCTACAGAAGCCCAATTGGCGCGCTCTCAACGGCGTTGGAAAGTAGACATCCTGGGCTTTCCAGAAATGTATAATAGTCCATACTTTGCCCGAGATTTGATGGCCCAAACCGGCGTTCCAAATCAGCTCAAGAATGCCCGGCGTTAAACGTCGGAACTGGCACAAGAATGGGAGTTAAATGCCCAAACTGGCCCAAAAGCTGGCGTTTAACTCCAAGAAGAGTCTCTACACGAAAATGCTTCAATGCTCAGCCCAAGCACACACCAAGTGGGCCTGGAAGTGGATTTTTCTGTCATTTACTCATTTCTGTAAACCTTAGGCTACTAGTTCTCTATAAGTAGGACCTTTTGCTATTGTATTTTCATCTTTTGATCGTTGGAATCTTTTGATCACTTCAGATCTCTAGATCTTCTTTGGACGTCTAGTTCTTAGATCATTTGGGGGCTGGTCTCATGGCCATGCCTGAACCTTGTTCTTATGTATTTTCAACGGTGGAGTTTCTACACACCATAGATTAAGGTGTGGAGCTCTGCTGTACCTCGAGTATTAATGCAATTACTATTGTTCTTCTATTCAATTCAGCTTGTTCTTGTTCTAAGATATTCATTCACACTCAAGAACTTGATGAATGTGATGATTATGTGACGCTCATCATCATTCTCACTTATGAACGCGTGCCTGACAACCACTCCCGTTCTACAAGCAAACAAGGCTTGAATGTTTATCTCTTGGATTCTTTAATCGGAATCTTCGTGGTATAAGCTAGAATTGATGGCGGCATTCAAGAGAATCCGGAAGGTCTAAACCTTGTCTGTGGTATTCTGAGTAGGATTCAATGATTGAATGACTGTGACGAGCTTCAAACTCCTGAAGGCTGGGCGTTAGTGACAGACGCAAAAGAATCAATGGATTCTACTCCAACCTGATTGAGAATCGACAGATGAATAGTCGTGCCGTGTGATGAGCGGATAATTTGTATGCTTTTTGGCATTGTTTTTAGTATGTTTTTGGTAGTTTTAGTTGAGTTATTAGTATATTTTTATTAGTTTTTAGTTAAAATTCACTTTTCTGGACTTTACTATGAGTTTGTGTGTTTTTCTGTGATTTCAGGTATTTTTTGGCTGAAATTGAGGGATCTGAGCAAAAATCTGATCCAGAGACTCAAAAGGACTGCAGATGCTGTTGGATTCTGACCTCCCTGCATTCGAAGTGGATTTTCTGGAGCTACAGAAGCCCAATTGGCGCGCTCTCAACGGCGTTGGAAAGTAGACATCCTGGGCTTTCCAGCAATATATAATTGTCCATACTTTGCTCAAGATTTGATGGCCCAAACCGGCGTTCAAAGTCACCTCAAGAAATTCCAGCGTTAAACGCCGGAACTGGCACCTAATTGGGAGTTAAACGCCCAAACTGGCACTAAAGCTGGCGTTTAACTCCAAGGAGAGTCTCTACACGAAATTGCTTCATTGCTCAGCCCAAGCACACACCAAGTGGGCCCGGAAGTGGATTTTTATGTCATTTACTCATCTATGTACTAGTTTTCTATAAGTAAGACCTTTTACTATTGTATTAGAGAGCTTTAATCGAGACTTTTGGTAGCTATCTTTGTTTTGATGCTATCTTAGACCTTTGGGAGGCTGGCCATTCGGCCATGCCTAGGCCCTGTTCTTATGTATTTTCAAAGGTGGAGTTTCTACACACCATAGATTAAGGTGTGGAGCTCTGCTGTACCTCGAGTATTAATGCAATTACTATTGTTCTTCCATTCAATTCTACTTGTTCTTTATCCAAGATATCACTTGTTCTTCAACATGATAAAGGTGATGATTGACGCCCATCACCATTCTCACTCATGAACAAGGTGACTGACAACCATTCTTGTTCTACAAGCATCTGAGGCTTAGTGAATATCTCTTGGATTCCTGATTGCACGATGCATGGTTGATCGCCTGACAACCGAGTGCTCGCCTGACAAACGAGCCAACCATTCCGTGAGATCAGAGTCTTCGTGGTAAAGGCAGGACTTGATGGCAGCATTCAAGAGAATCCGGAAGGTCTAACCTTGTCTGTGGTATTCTGAGTAGGATTCAATGACTGAATGACTGTGACGTGCTTCAAACCTGTAACCTACTGGGCGTTAGTGACAGACGCAAAAGAGTTATTCTATTCCGGTAGGGGAGGGAACCAAACCGGTGATTGGCAGCACTGTGACAGAGTGCGTGCATTAGCTTTCACTGCGCGGATGGGAGGTAGCTGCTGACAACAGTGAAACCCTACACGAGCTTGCCATGGAAAGGAGTAAGAAAGGATTGGATGAAGACAGCAGGAAAGCAGAGAGACGGAAGGGAAGGCATCTTCATACACTTGTCTGAAGCTCTTACACCAATGATATACATAAGTATCACTATCCTTATCTTTATATTCTTTTCGTTCATCATCATATACATTTGAGTTTGCCTGACTAAGATTTACAAGATGACCATAGCTTGCTTCAATAGCAACAATCTCCGTGGGATCGACCCTTACTCACATAAGGTATTACTTGGACGACCCAGTGCACTTGCTGGTTAGTTGTGTGAAGTTGTAGTGATCACAATTTCGCGCACCAAGTTTTTGGCGCCGTTGCCGGGGATTGTTCAAGTCTTGAGCAAGCTTTTGGTAACAATGCCTGAGATTGTTCAGTTTGGACAACTGACGGTTCATCTTGTTGCTTAGATTAGGTATTTATTTTTTTCGAAATTCTTGAAGATGAATTCTAGAGTTTCATGATGATCTGTTGAAATCTGGCTGGCTGAGAAGCCATGTCTAATCTGATTGGACCGAGGTTTCAACTTATCACCACAAGAGCTTGTTGAGTTTCATCAATTTTGCTTTTGGAGCAGTGATCTGCTAAGGCTTGGCTGACCTTTGGTCATGTCTAGTGTTTTGGACCGAAGCTTTCTTTGAATGCTTGGCTGGCTGTGAAGCCATGTCTAATTCCTGGACCGGAGCCTTAGACTAGCATTGCACTGATTCCTGGAATTCTCATTAAGAATTTTGATATCTTTTTCCACTTAATTTTCGAAAAATACAAAAAAAAAAATTTACAAAATCATAAAACTAAAAATATTTGACGTTTCTTGTTTGAGTCTAGAGTCTCATCTTAAGTTTGGTGTCAAATGCATGTTTTTGTTATACTTTTCGAATCCATGCATGTATTTCTTTGTTTTGATCTTTGAATTCTTTTGGCTTGAGTGTTTCTGTGTCTCATATAGTGTCAGTAGTACACAAACTGCTAAGTTTGGTGTCTTGCATGCATTGTTATTTGATTCTTGTTGCATTTTGATTATTAAAAAAATCCAAAAATATTTTTAATTTGTGTCTTTTCAAGTCAATGATACAAAGAATTAAAGAGTCAGAACATACTGCAGAGGAATTATACAGAAAAAGCTGAGCATTCAAAAATGCCCAGTGAAGAAGGCAGACTGGCGTTTAAACGCCAGCCAGGGTACCTGGCTGGGCGTTTAACGCCCAAAAAGGGTGCATTTTGGGCGTTAAACGCCAGAATGTATACCATTCTGGGCGTTTAACGCCAGGATGGTGCTAGGAGGAAGATTTTGTTTTCAAATCAATTTTTTTTCAAGTTTTCAAAGTTTTTCAAAATCAAATCTTTTTCAAATCATATATTTTCAATCAAATGTTTTCAAAATCAATTTCTTTCCCTTTTCAAAGATACTTACTAACAATTAATGATTTGATTGAACATTTTTTGCCTCTTCTATGAAGGAAGGTTTTATGTTTAAATCATATCTTTTCTTGTTAGGCAAGTCACTAACTTTCAAAATCATATCTTTTCAAATTGTTTTTCAAATCATATCTTTTTAAAATTGTTTTCAAATCATATCTTCTCAATCACATCTTTTTAAAACCAATCATATCTTCTTAACCACATCTTTTTCAAAATAGTTTTAAATCAAATCTTTTTAATTTCTAATTTCAAAATCTTTTTCAAAAATCACTTGATTTCTTTTCCACTTTGAGTTTTCGAAAATTACCAATTAAATTTTCAAAATGTTTTTCAAGATCTTTTAATTGAATTTTCGAAAATCCTCTTCCCTCCTTACCACATCCTTCTATTTATGGAGTACTACTCCTTCTAAATGCACAATTCGAACCTTATCTAATTAATGTTCGAATTCTTCTTCTCCTTCTTCTTACTATTTCTCTTTTCCTCTGACACTTCAAGGAATCTCTATACTGTGACATAGAGGATTCCACATTCTCTTTTTCTCTTCTCTTTCATATGAGCAGAAGCAGAGACAAAGGCATTCTTGTTGAAGCTGATCCTGAGCCTGAGAGAACCTTAAAGCGAAAGCTAAGAGAAGCTAAAGCACAACTCTCTCTAGAGGACCTGACCGAATTCTTCAAGGAAGAAGAACACATGGCAGCCGAAAACAACAACAATGCCAACAATGCAAGGAAGGTGCTGGGTGACTTTACTGCACCTACTCCTGATTTCTATGGGAGAAGCATCTCTATCCCTGCCATTGGAGCAAACAACTTTGAGCTTAAGCCTCAATTAGTTTCTCTAATGCAACAGAATTGCAAGTTCCATGGACTTCCAATGGAAGATCCTCATCAGTTCTTAGCTGAATTCTTGCAAATCTGTGACACAGTCAAGACTAATGAGGTTAACCCTGAGGTCTACAGACTGATGCTATTCCCTTTTGCTGTAAGAGACAGAGCTAGAATATGGTTGGATTCTCAACCTAAAGAAAGCCTGGACTCTTGGGAAAAGCTAGTCAATGCCTTCTTGGCAAAGTTCTTTCCACCACAAAGATGGAGTAAGCTTAGAGTGGAAGTCCAAACCTTCAGACAGAAGGATGGAGAATCCCTCTATGAAGCCTGGGAAAGATACAAACAATTAATCAGAAGATGTCCTTCTGACATGCTTTCTGAATGGAGCATCATAGGTATTTTCTATGATGGTCTCTCTGAACTATCCAAGATGTCTTTGGATAGCTCTGCTGGAGGATCTCTTCATCTGAAGAAGACGCCTACAGAGGCTCAAGAGCTGATTGAAATGGTTGCAAATAACCAATTCATGTACACTTCTGAAAGGAATCCTGTGAACAATGGGACTAGTGATGGTGTTTTTGTGGAAAACGAATTTTCCAAACACATAGATCTAACCGGCAAGTGTACCGGGTCGCATCAAGTAATAATAACTCACATGAGTGAGGTCGATCCCACAGGGATTGAAGGATTGAGCAATTTTAGTTTAGTGGGTGGTTTAGTCAAGCGAATCAAGTTTTGGTTGAGTGATTTGTGTTTATCAGAAATTAAATGACAATAAATGTAAAGGGGGAAGGGAGAAATGCAGTAAAATAAAGAACAGAAGAGTAAAAGTGCAGAAACTTAAAGAGCAAGAAAGTAAATGACTGAAACTTAAAGTGCAAGAAACTTAAATTGCAGTAACTTAAATGGCAAGAAAGATAAATTGCTGAATGTAAAGGGGAATTGAGGAATGGGATTGCAGGATCTAAACAAGAAGAAGTAAATTGTAGTAAAGAAGGTAGCAGAAATGAATTGGATGCAAACAGGAAATTTAAACAGCAAGGAAATTAAAGTGCAGTAAAGGTTCACAGAGGAACCAAACGTGATCTCAGGATCCCAAGGGCTTAGGTAGCAGAGCCTAAAACCCAATTTCCTTCCCAGATCTGAAGTTACTAAACAATTGACAGAAAATTAAAGATGAAGCAGTAGAAGAACAGAATTTGGATTGAATTATGCAGAAAATATAATGCAAAGAGTTTGAATGGGAATTGGGACAGAATTTCCCCAATTTCACACACCCAATACTCAGAAAACAGAAGAGGAGAATTGCCCAAGGGAATTGAGGAAGGAGATCAAGCAATTCTCCTTTGATCCTCTTGGTGCTCGGACAAATCTCTCAAGAAAGCTCAAAAGAAGTTCAAAATTCAGAATGAAAGCCAAAATTGCAAAGCTCAAAAGTAAAGGTAGCTAAAAAGTCCTAATTACATCAAACTAAGTCCTATTTATACACTTTCTATTCTTGGATGATGGGATTTGGATGGGCTTTTGGATTGGTGAAGAAATGAATTCAAATCAATTTTTAATTTGAATTTTGGCCCAAAAACCACTCCCAGGAGGCTGCCCTGCCCTTCTGGAGGGCAGGGCAGAAAATTGATGCTTGGTGCTTGGAGTTGGTGCGGCCATGTGCGATTCTGGTGCGAGTTGGTGCGTGTCTGGCATGAGCTTGGTGCGCCAGAGGCTGCCCTGCCCGCGCCAAGGGCAGGGCGGGAAAGCTGCTGCGCCAGAACGTGATGCGTGCTTGCGCTTGGTGCTGCCAGAATTGAGAAGCGCGCGTGCGCGTGCTGCACGTTGATGCGTGGGACGGCCAAATTTGAGGAGCGCGCATGCGCGCGAAGCACGTTGACGCGTGGATGCTCCCTGCCCGCGCCAAGGGCAGGGCAGGAATGGTTTGGTGCGCCAGGAAGCAGAGTTGGTGCGCCAAGGTCTTGTGTGTGATGCGCCAATTTCAAATGCTGCCCTACCCGCGCCAAGGGCAGGGCAAGGTTCCCAATCTCATGGCCCGTGTTCGAATCTGGTGGCTTGCAAACACGCTACTTTTTCTTTTGATTTCTTGGCACGCTATTTGGTCTCAAGGCTTGGCTTCCTCATGGTTCTTGGTTCGAACCTTGTGGCTTGCATGGGAGCTATTTTTCCTTGGATTTCTTTCTCATGGAGCCCGATCCTGCTCTCCACAAGGGCAGGGCAGAGTTTGCTTCTCTTGGCTCCAAGGCACCATTTTGTGCTCTGCCCTTAGAGTGGGCAGGGCAGGGTTGCCTTTGCTTGCTTGGTCACTTGATGCTGCCCTCCTAGAGGGCATTCTGCCCTTGTGGAGGGCAAGGTTGCTTCCCCATTATAATGCGGCACGCTTCCTCTTGATTCGGCCACGCTTTTCTTTCTTTGGCTACACTTTTTATGCCACGCTTTCCATTTTCTTTTCTTTTCTTCACCTAAAATAAACCAAACAACCACTCAAAGCATCACTAAATTCAAGAGGCTTATAAATCAATTAAAATGCAATTAAAGTTAGCTTAAACCTCATGATTTATCATTAATTTCATGGTGGTTGCTTGATTTAGAGAAGTTGTGCATTTTCACTCCAAATCACTAACTTAGGATGAAAGAAAGTGCATAAATGCTAACAAAACAAGTGAAATTAGCTTGAAAAATGGGTATATGATGACTTGTCATCACAACACCAAACTTAAACCTTGCTTGTCCCCAAGCAAGCATCAAAACTAAGAGTAAATGATATGAAATAAGAAAAGAACATAAATCCTTATTATGCAGATAGCAGAACTTCAATTCATGGGGCATTTATGCAGACAATGACACTCATTTATTGTTGCTGCTGCATAATACACATTTTGCATCCAAGGTTTGCTAAACTTGCTGTTATAAGACTCTCCTTTTGATCACTCCCTTGGTAACTTTTCTTGGTTTACAATGCTTTAACAAGCTTTTTATTTCTTTAAGAGGTTTGGTGTTAAATGTTGCAGCTTAGCCTTTGGCTTCATTTTCTTTATTTTGCTCAACATCTTTCCACCACAGACACTTAGCTCACTAATTCTTCCTAGGATCATTGATGCCCAGCATCTCTTTGGATCACTAAGTGCTTTGTATCTAAGTTGCTCTTTATTGTGGATTTTCAATTGGCCATCCCAAATCAGTTGATCTAAGTGACCAGGTTTCAAAATACCCCTTAGAATTTACTCATCCAAGCAGATCTCAGTACAAGAACACCACAGGCATTTGTCCTAGGGTCCAAACCATTGGTGTCCAACCTTTATTCTTTGTTTTTCTTGCCATTTTGGCTTTTTCTTTCTTCCTTTTCTTTCTGTTTTTGTTACCAAGGGTGCTTCATTATTGATAAAGGTCTATGTAACAGCAAGCTAACTTATAATTGAATGAGAATGATATCATGCAACATTTATTTCATGAGTTATACATTTAATCAAACACATGTGCCACCACCAACTTCCATTCATACTCATGCAACATTGGATTTTTCTCTTTTCAATTCAAACCAAACTCTTTTATTTAAGCATATGGGAAACAAAGCAATATTTAAATTTGAGTGATGGCTACAAGCATTATGCAGACTTATCATTTTCACAAACAATTTCACTTGCAACTAGATGAACACTTTAGCAAGGCATATAATGGTTTCCAAATTCAAAATATCACACAGCAGCAAGAGTTAAGTTCAGATACAACCTTTGTAGTTGCAGCCTTTTGATTTTTCTTTCTGCTATGATCCCTTTGAGTCAAAATGCATAGTGTCTTCAATTATTGATTCATGTCTTGCATAATCCTCAAAGTTGCTTGCTTCTCAAGCCCTTGATCATATGGTTAGTAAGCATAACTGAGTGTGGTTTCAGGATTTGTTTTGGTGTGTGAACACCAAACTTAATTGTTTTGCCACTGTCTCAGATGTACAAAGTTAACCATATTGGAAACCATGTATCCTTGCTAAAGGTTAATGGAATTAAAGCTAGAAAACAATTTAACAGTTGAGTAATGTGGTTGATTGCTTGGAGTTAGAATCATGCAAGAGGTGAGAATGTATTAAATGATATTTTGGTGGAACACCAAACTTAGAAGTTTTCATTCTTCCTCAAATTGTTTGGTGTGCAACACCAAACTTAGCTCCTTGCAATCCATACCAATTACTCAACATTTTTATTGAAAAGTTATGAAAAGAAACTACCTCAGGTTGGGTTGCCTCCCAACAAGCGCTCTTTTATTGTCATTAGCTTGACATTGACCTCCCTTTAGGGTGGTTGAAATTGGTGGTGTCTCAACTTGTCACCCCTCACTGTCAGCTTTCTCTGAGTGCCTTGATGTTCAATCTCCACATGCTCAAAAGAAAGAATCTGGTTGACAGTGTAATAATCTTCTGCTCCCTGCTGTTGGTATATTAACTGCACCTTATCACCCTTAGAAAATCCTTCAGTTGGGATTTTCTTGTTCTTCCACCCTTTGTGAGCCTTTTTCTTATTCTTCACCTTTTTCTTGCTTGTTGATCTTCCCTTCTTGGCAGTTACTTGAGTTGTGATGCCTTCCTTTCTGCTAATCACCCCTGCTTCCTTGTGAATCCCCTTTTCTTCTTGTGTCTGTTTGTTTATCTGTTCCACTTCCTTTTCAGTTGATTGCTTTGGGGGGAGATCATCACTCATTTTGTTTTTTTCTTCATCCTTTTGTAATTCTGGGAAAACTTTCAGGATGATGCTCTCCTCATGCATCCTAAGAGTTAATTCTCCTTGCTCTATGTCCACAATGGCTCTAGCAGTGGCCAAAAATGGTCGACCGAGTATTATGGAGTCATTTCCATTTTTTGAAGAATCCAGAATCACAAAATCTGCCGGATAAATGAATTTGTCAACCTTAACTAAAAGGTTCTCAATCAACCCCTTAGGATGGACTATTGATTGATCCACCAATTCCAAAGTCATCTCTGTTGGTTTCACCTCCTTTATGCCAAGTTTTTTTACTAGAGAATATGGGATTAGATTTATGCTTGCTCCTAGATCGCACATCCCTTTGTTAATGAACAGGTTTCCGATAGTGCATGGCAAGAAGAAACCTCCAGGGTCCTCAAGCTTAGGAGGGAGTCCCTTTCTAATGAGTGCACTGCATTCCTCACTAAGCATCACTGTTTCCTTCTCATTCCAATCCCTTTTCTTGTTAATGAGCTCCTTTAGAAACTTAGCATACAGGGGCATTTGCTCCAAAGCCTCTGCCAAAGGTATGTTGATTTCCAGCTTCTTGAAAGTCTCAAGAAATTTGTGGAAGTGCTGATCCTTTGTTTCCTTGTGAAATCTTTGTGGGTACGGCAGTGGTGGTGTTGAGCTCTTCACCACTTGATGCTGTTTTGGACTTGGTTCTTCCAAGATATTCTTTCCTTTCTTCAAATTCTGTGGCTTGTTATCTTCTTCTGTGAGTTTTTCTGGAGCATTCTTGCTTATCTTATCCTTGTTGATGGCTTCAGTGTTATCTTCCATGAGCTCTTTGGTTGCTCCTTGGTTGCTGTCTGTTAACACCCTTCCACTTCTTAGTTGCACCACCTTGCATTCTTCCTTTGGGTTGGGAATGGTATCACTAGGTAGTGAACTTGATGGTTTCTCAACAGAGATCTTCTTAGAGATTTGGCCAATTTGCCTCTCTAAGTTCTTCATGGTAGCTTCTTGATTTTGTTTGTCAATTCTTGGCTCTTCATTAGTTTCTCCAGGAGTACTTCTAGATTGGTGATTCTCTGTGAATCTTGTGTGATGGGTTGGTTTTGGGGTGTTGATGGATGAAGGTAAGTGTTTTGGTTAGTTGGGTGGTTATTGGGTGGGTATTGGTTAGAATTTGGGTAGTTGTTTTGTGGTTTTCTGTATGAATTTTGGTTAGTAGTTGGCTGGGGGTTGTGGTTTGTGTTTTTCCAATTGTTTTGGCCTGTGTTCCTTTGCCATGGTTGTTGGTTTTGATTATGGTTGTCTCCCCATCTGAGGTTTGGATGATTCTTCCAAGATGGATTGTAAGTCTCTCCATAAACTTCATTTGTTCCCTGATTCTGGTTGTGCAAGTATTGAACCTGCTCTTGTTGTTGCTCCTCTTGAGTTTCTTCATTTTGTACCCAAGTGTTTGGAGGTTGGCTTGTGGTGCTCACTGCTGCCACTTGCAAGCCATCAATTCTCTTAGCCATTTGCTCAAATTGTTGTTGAATCTGTTGTTGCATCATCTTGTTTTGAGCTAAGATTGAATCAACTCCTTCCAACTCCATGACTCCTCTTCTCTGTGATGGTTGGCGTTGTCTTTGATGAGCAAAGAAATATTGGTTGTTGGCCACCATATCAATGAGGTTTCGAGCTTCCTCTGTGGTTTTCATGAGTTGTAGAGAGCCTCCAGCAGAGTGATCAAGAGCCTCCTGAGCTTTAAGAGTGAGGCCTTCATAGAAGTTTTGTAGCTTGTCCCACTCAGTGAACATCTCTGGTGGACACTTCCTCAATAGAGCCTTGTATCTCTCCTATGCTTCATATAAGCTCTCGGCCTCCAATTGAGTGAAGGTTTGAACCTCTGTCTTCAACCTTAGGACTCTTTGAGGTGGATAGAATTTAGCAAGGAACTTGCTCACCAAGTCATCCCAAGTGTTGATGCTTTCTTTTGGAAAAGTCTCTAGCCATTGAGTGGCTTTATCTCTAAGAGAGAATGGGAAGAGTAGCAACTTGTAGCTATCAGGGGGTACACCATTTGTCTTCACTGTATCACAGATTCTCAAAAAGGTGGACAAATGTTGGTTTGGATCCTCCAAAGGTCCTCCTCCGAAGGAACAATTGTTTTGCACTAGAGTTATGAGTTGTGGCTTGAGTTCAAAGTTGTTTGCATTGACATTGGGAGGAAGAATGCTACTCCCACAATGCCTAGCATTTGCAAATGTGTATGAAGCCAAGACTCTTCTCTGTTGGTCATTGTTGGCTCCTCCTCCTGGTTGACTAGTATCTCCTTCCATATCTTGGAATTCCTCCTCAGATTCTTCTTCTTCTCCAACAATATTCTTCCCTCTTTCTGCTCTTCTTATTCTCCGAAGAGTCCTTGGATCAATTTCAGAAATGATAGGAGAGGATCTCCCTATACCTGACATACAAACACACAGCAACAAACGCACAAACCCAGAGAGTTAACAAAACTTCAATCTATTGCTAGAATGAGGTTTTGGTTGGTTAGTTTATGCAAAAACTCCAACAGTTAATGTGTTAGTAAGAGTTAGAGTAACAGAAAAGAAAAATGCTTAATCTAGACCTCCACTTCACTTAATCATTGTCAATCTATTTCAATCCCCGGCAACGGCGCCAAAAACTTGATGGTGTTTTTGTGGAAAACGAATTTTCCAAACACATAGATCTAACCGGCAAGTGTACCGGGTCGCATCAAGTAATAATAACTCACATGAGTGAGGTCGATCCCACAGGGATTGAAGGATTGAGCAATTTTAGTTTAGTGGGTGGTTTAGTCAAGCGAATCAAGTTTTGGTTGAGTGATTTGTGTTTATCAGAAATTAAATGACAGTAAATGTAAAGGGGGAAGGGAGAAATGCAGTAAAATAAAGAACAGAAGAGTAAAAGTGCAGAAACTTAAAGAGCAAGAAAGTAAATGACTGAAACTTAAAGTGCAAGAAACTTAAATTGCAGTAACTTAAATGGCAAGAAAGATAAATTGCTGAATGTAAAGGGGAATTGAGGAATGGGATTGCAGGATCTAAACAAGAAGAAGTAAATTGTAGTAAAGAAGGTAGCAGAAATGAATTGGATGCAAACAGGAAATTTAAACAGCAAGGAAATTAAAGTGCAGTAAAGGTTCACAGAGGAACCAAACGTGATCTCAGGATCCCAAGGGCTTAGGTAGCAGAGCCTAAAACCCAATTTCCTTCCCAGATCTGAAGTTACTAAACAATTGACAGAAAATTAAAGATGAAGCAGTAGAAGAACAGAATTTGGATTGAATTATGCAGAAAATATAATGCAAAGAGTTTGAATGGGAATTGGGACAGAATTTCCCCAATTTCACACACCCAATACTCAGAAAACAGAAGAGGAGAATTGCCCAAGGGAATTGAGGAAGGAGATCAAGCAATTCTCCTTTGATCCTCTTGGTGCTCGGACAAATCTCTCAAGAAAGCTCAAAAGAAGTTCAAAAATTCAGAATGAAAGCCAAAATTGCAAAGCTCAAAAGTAAAGGTAGCTAAAAAGTCCTAATTACATCAAACTAAGACCTATTTATACACTTTCTATTCTCGGATGATGGGATTTGGATGGGCTTTTGGATTGGTGAAGAAATGAATTCAAATCAATTTTTAATTTGAATTTTGGCCCAAAAACCACTCCCAGGAGGCTGCCCTGCCCTTGTGGAGGGCAGGGCAGAAAATTGATGCTTGGTGCTTGGAGTTGGTGCGGCCATGTGCGATTCTGGTGCGAGTTGGTGCGTGTCTGGCATGAGCTTGGTGCGCCAGAGGCTGCCCTGCCCGCGCCAAGGGCAGGGCGGGAAAGCTGCTGCGCCAGAACGTGATGCGTGCTTGCGCTTGGTGCTGCCAGAATTGAGAAGCGCGCGTGCGCGTGCTGCACGTTGATGCGTGGGACGGCCAGATTTGAGGAGCGCGCGTGCGCGCGAAGCACGTTGATGCGTGGATGCTCCCTGCCCGCGCCAAGGGCAGGGCAGGAATGGTTTGGTGCGCCAGGAAGCAGAGTTGGTGCGGCAAGGTCTTGTGTGTGATACGCCAATTTCAAATGCTGCCCTGCCCGCGCCAAGGGCAGGGCAAGGTTCCCAATCTCATGGCCCGTGTTCGAATCTGGTGGCTTGCAAACACGCTACTTTTTCTTTTGATTTCTTGGCACGCTATTTGGTCTCAAGGCTTGGCTTCCTCATGGTTCTTGGTTCGAACCTTGTGGCTTGCATGGGAGCCATTTTTCCTTGGATTTCTTTCTCATGGAGCCCGATCCTGCTCTCCACAAGGGCAGGGCAGAGTTTGCTTCTCTTGGCTCCAAGGCACCATTTTGTGCTCTGCCCTTAGAGTGGGCAGGGCAGGGTTGCCTTTGCTTGCTTGGTCACTTGATGCTGCCCTCCTAGAGGGCATTCTGCCCTTGAGGAGGGCAAGGTTGCTTCCCCATTATAATGCGGCAGGCCTCCTCTTGATTCGGCCACGCTTTTCTTTCTTTGGCTACACTTTTTATGCCACGCTTTCCATTTTCTTTTCTTTTCTTCACCTAAAATAAACCAAACAACCACTCAAAGCATCACTAAATTCAAGAGGCTTATAAATCAATTAAAATGCAATTAAAGTTAGCTTAAACCTCATGATTTATCATTAATTTCATGGTGGTTGCTTGATTTAGAGAAGTTGTGCATTTTCACTCCAAATCACTAACTTAGGATGCAAGAAAGTGCATAAATGCTAACAAAACAAGTGAAATTAGCTTGAAAAATGGGTATATGATGACTTGTCATCACAACACCAAACTTAAACCTTGCTTGTCCCCAAGCAAGCATCAAAACTAAGAGTAAATGATATGAAATAAGAAAAGAACATAAATCCTTATTATGCAGATAGCAGAACTTCAATTCATGGGGCATTTATGCAGACAATGACACTCATTTATTGTTGCTGCTGCATAATACACATTTTGCATCCAAGGTTTGCTAAACTTGCTGTTATAAGACTCTCCTTTTGATCACTCCCTTGGTAACTTTTCTTGGTTTACAATGCTTTAACAAGCTTTTTATTTCTTTAAGAGGTTTGGTGTTAAATGTTGCAGCTTAGCCTTTGGCTTCATTTTCTTTTATTTTGCTCAACATCTTTCCACCACAGACACTTAGCTCACTAATTCTTCCTAGGATCATTGATGCCCAGCATCTCTTTGGATCACTAAGTGCTTTGTATCTAAGTTGCTCTTTATTGTGGATTTTCAATTGGCCATCCCAAATCAGTTGATCTAAGTGACCAGGTTTCAAAATACCCCTTAGAATTTACTCATCCAAGCAGATCTCAGTACAAGAACACCACAGGCATTTGTCCTAGGGTCCAAACCATTGGTGTCCAACCTTTATTCTTTGTTTTTCTTGCCATTTTGGCTTTTTCTTTCTTCCTTTTCTTTCTGTTTTTGTTACCAAGGGTGCTTCATTATTGATAAAGGTCTATGTAACAGCAAGCTAACTTATAATTGAATGAGAATGATATCATGCAACATTTATTTCATGAGTTATACATTTAATCAAACACATGTGCCACCACCAACTTCCATTCATACTCATGCAACATTGGATTTTTCTCTTTTCAATTCAAACCAAACTCTTTTATTTAAGCATATGGGAAACAAAGCAATATTTAAATTTGAGTGATGGCTACAAGCATTATGCAGACTTATCATTTTCACAAACAATTTCACTTGCAACTAGATGAACACTTTAGCAAGGCATATAATGGTTTCCAAATTCAAAATATCACACAGCAGCAAGAGTTAAGTTCAGATACAACCTTTGTAGTTGCAGCCTTTTGATTTTTCTTTCTGCTATGATCCCTTTGAGTCAAAATGCATAGTGTCTTCAATTATTGATTCATGTCCTGCATAATCCTCAAAGTTGCTTGCTTCTCAAGCCCTTGATCATATGGTTAGTAAGCATAACTGAGTGTGGTTTCAGGATTTGTTTTGGTGTGTGAACACCAAACTTAATTGTTTTGCCACTGTCTCAGATGTACAAAGTTAACCATATTGGAAACCATGTATCCTTGCTAAAGGTTAATGGAATTAAAGCTAGAAAACAATTTAACAGTTGAGTAATGTGGTTGATTGCTTGGAGTTAGAATCATGCAAGAGGTGAGAATGTATTAAATGATATTTTTGGTGGAACACCAAACTTAGAAGTTTTCATTCTTCCTCAAATTGTTTTGGTGTGCAACACCAAACTTAGCTCCTTGCAATCCATACCAATTACTCAACATTTTTATTGAAAAGTTATGAAAAGAAACTACCTCAGGTTGGGTTGCCTCCCAACAAGCGCTCTTTTATTGTCATTAGCTTGACATTGACCTCCCTTTAGGGTGGTTGAAATTGGTGGTGTCTCAACTTGTCACCCCTCACTGTCAGCTTTCTCTGAGTGCCTTGATGTTCAATCTCCACATGCTCAAAAGAAAGAATCTGGTTGACAGTGTAATAATCTTCTGCTCCCTGCTGTTGGTATATTAACTGCACCTTATCACCCTTAGAAAATCCTTCAGTTGGGATTTTCTTGTTCTTCCACCCTTTGTGAGCCTTTTTCTTATTCTTCACCTTTTTCTTGCTTGTTGATCTTCCCTTCTTGGCAGTTACTTGAGTTGTGATGCCTTCCTTTCTGCTAATCACCCCTGCTTCCTTGTGAATCCCCTTTTCTTCTTGTGTCTGTTTGTTTATCTGTTCCACTTCCTTTTCAGTTGATTGCTTTGGGGGGAGATCATCACTCATTTTGTTTTTTTCTTCATCCTTTTGTAATTCTGGGAAAACTTTCAGGATGATGCTCTCCTCATGCATCCTAAGAGTTAATTCTCCTTGCTCTATGTCCACAATGGCTCTAGCAGTGGCCAAAAATGGTCGACCGAGTATTATGGAGTCATTTCCATTTTTTGAAGAATCCAGAATCACAAAATCTGCCGGATAAATGAATTTGTCAACCTTAACTAAAAGGTTCTCAATCAACCCCTTAGGATGGACTATTGATTGATCCACCAATTCCAAAGTCATCTCTGTTGGTTTCACCTCCTTTATGCCAAGTTTTTTTACTAGAGAATATGGGATTAGATTTATGCTTGCTCCTAGATCGCACATCCCTTTGTTAATGAACAGGTTTCCGATAGTGCATGGCAAGAAGAAACCTCCAGGGTCCTCAAGCTTGGGAGGGAGTCCCTTTCTAATGAGTGCACTGCATTCCTCACTAAGCATCACTGTTTCCTTCTCATTCCAATCCCTTTTCTTGTTAATGAGCTCCTTTAGAAACTTAGCATACAGGGGCATTTGCTCCAAAGCCTCTGCCAAAGGTATGTTGATTTCCAGCTTCTTGAAAGTCTCAAGAAATTTGTGGAAGTGCTGATCCTTTGTTTCCTTGTGAAATCTTTGTGGGTACGGCAGTGGTGGTGTTGAGCTCTTCACCACTTGATGCTGTTTTGGACTTGGTTCTTCCAAGATATTCTTTCCTTTCTTCAAATTCTGTGGCTTGTTATCTTCTTCTGTGAGTTTTTCTGGAGCATTCTTGCTTATCTTATCCTTGTTGATGGCTTCAGTGTTATCTTCCATGAGCTCTTTGGTTGCTCCTTGGTTGCTGTCTGTTAACACCCTTCCACTTCTTAGTTGCACCACCTTGCATTCTTCCTTTGGGTTGGGAATGGTATCACTAGGTAGTGAACTTGATGGTTTCTCAACAGAGATCTTCTTAGAGATTTGGCCAATTTGCCTCTCTAAGTTCTTCATGGTAGCTTCTTGATTTTTGTTTGTCAATTCTTGGCTCTTCATTAGTTTCTCCAGGAGTACTTCTAGATTGGTGATTCTCTGTGAATCTTGTGTGATGGGTTGGTTTTGGGGTGTTGATGGATGAAGGTAAGTGTTTTGGTTAGTTGGGTGGTTATTGGGTGGGTATTGGTTAGAATTTGGGTAGTTGTTTTGTGGTTTTCTGTATGAATTTTGGTTAGTAGTTGGCTGGGGGTTGTGGTTTGTGTTTTTCCAATTGTTTTGGCCTGTGTTCCTTTGCCATGGTTGTTGGTTTTGATTATGGTTGTCTCCCCATCTGAGGTTTGGATGATTCTTCCAAGATGGATTGTAAGTCTCTCCATAAACTTCATTTGTTCCCTGATTCTGGTTGTGCAAGTATTGAACCTGCTCTTGTTGTTGCTCCTCTTGAGTTTCTTCATTTTGTACCCAAGTGTTTGGAGGTTGGCTTGTGGTGCTCACTGCTGCCACTTGCAAGCCATCAATTCTCTTAGCCATTTGCTCAAATTGTTGTTGAATCTGTTGTTGCATCATCTTGTTTTGAGCTAAGATTGAATCAACTCCTTCCAACTCCATGACTCCTCTTCTCTGTGATGGTTGGCGTTGTCTTTGATGAGCAAAGAAATATTGGTTGTTGGCCACCATATCAATGAGGTTTCGAGCTTCCTCTGTGGTTTTCATGAGTTGTAGAGAGCCTCCAGCAGAGTGATCAAGAGCCTCCTGAGCTTTAAGAGTGAGGCCTTCATAGAAGTTTTGTAGCTTGTCCCACTCAGTGAACATCTCTGGTGGACACTTCCTCAATAGAGCCTTGTATCTCTCCTATGCTTCATATAAGCTCTCGGCCTCCAATTGAGTGAAGGTTTGAACCTCTGTCTTCAACCTTAGGACTCTTTGAGGTGGATAGAATTTAGCAAGGAACTTGCTCACCAAGTCATCCCAAGTGTTGATGCTTTCTTTTGGAAAAGTCTCTAGCCATTGAGTGGCTTTATCTCTAAGAGAGAATGGGAAGAGTAGCAACTTGTAGCTATCAGGGGGTACACCATTTGTCTTCACTGTATCACAGATTCTCAAAAAGGTGGACAAATGTTGGTTTGGATCCTCCAAAGGTCCTCCTCCGAAGGAACAATTGTTTTGCACTAGAGTTATGAGTTGTGGCTTGAGTTCAAAGTTGTTTGCATTGACATTGGGAGGAAGAATGCTACTCCCACAATGCCTAGCATTTGCAAATGTGTATGAAGCCAAGACTCTTCTCTGTTGGTCATTGTTGGCTCCTCCTCCTGGTTGACTAGTATCTCCTTCCATATCTTGGAATTCCTCCTCAGATTCTTCTTCTTCTCCAACAATATTCTTCCCTCTTTCTGCTCTTCTTATTCTCCGAAGAGTCCTTGGATCAATTTCAGAAATGATAGGAGAGGATCTCCCTATACCTGACATACAAACACACAGCAACAAACGCACAAACCCAGAGAGTTAACAAAACTTCAATCTATTGCTAGAATGAGGTTTTGGTTGGTTAGTTTATGCAAAAACTCCAACAGTTAATGTGTTAGTAAGAGTTAGAGTAACAGAAAAGAAAAATGCTTAATCTAGACCTCCACTTCACTTAATCATTGTCAATCTATTTCAATCCCCGGCAACGGCGCCAAAACTTGATGGTGTTTTTGTGGAAAACGAATTTTCCAAACACATAGATCTAACCGGCAAGTGTACCGGGTCGCATCAAGTAATAATAACTCACATGAGTGAGGTCGATCCCACAGGGATTGAAGGATTGAGCAATTTTAGTTTAGTGGGTGGTTTAGTCAAGCGAATCAAGTTTTGGTTGAGTGATTTGTGTTTATCAGAAATTAAATGACAGTAAATGTAAAGGGGGAAGGGAGAAATGCAGTAAAATAAAGAACAGAAGAGTAAAAGTGCAGAAACTTAAAGAGCAAGAAAGTAAATGACTGAAACTTAAAGTGCAAGAAACTTAAATTGCAGTAACTTAAATGGCAAGAAAGATAAATTGCTGAATGTAAAGGGGAATTGAGGAATGGGATTGCAGGATCTAAACAAGAAGAAGTAAATTGTAGTAAAGAAGGTAGCAGAAATGAATTGGATGCAAACAGGAAATTTAAACAGCAAGGAAATTAAAGTGCAGTAAAGGTTCACAGAGGAACCAAACGTGATCTCAGGATCCCAAGGGCTTAGGTAGCAGAGCCTAAAACCCAATTTCCTTCCCAGATCTGAAGTTACTAAACAATTGACAGAAAATTAAAGATGAAGCAGTAGAAGAACAGAATTTGGATTGAATTATGCAGAAAATATAATGCAAAGAGTTTGAATGGGAATTGGGACAGAATTTCCCCAATTTCACACACCCAATACTCAGAAAACAGAAGAGGAGAATTGCCCAAGGGAATTGAGGAAGGAGATCAAGCAATTCTCCTTTGATCCTCTTGGTGCTCGGACAAATCTCTCAAGAAAGCTCAAAAGAAGTTCAAAAATTCAGAATGAAAGCCAAAATTGCAAAGCTCAAAAGTAAAGGTAGCTAAAAAGTCCTAATTACATCAAACTAAGTCCTATTTATACACTTTCTATTCTTGGATGATGGGATTTGGATGGGCTTTTGGATTGGTGAAGAAATGAATTCAAATCAATTTTTAATTTGAATTTTGGCCCAAAAACCACTCCCAGGAGGCTGCCCTGCCCTTCTGGAGGGCAGGGCAGAAAATTGATGCTTGGTGCTTGGAGTTGGTGCGGCCATGTGCGATTCTGGTGCGAGTTGGTGCGTGTCTGGCATGAGCTTGGTGCGCCAGAGGCTGCCCTGCCCGCGCCAAGGGCAGGGCGGGAAAGCTGCTGCGCCAGAACGTGATGCGTGCTTGCGCTTGGTGCTGCCAGAATTGAGAAGCGCGCGTGCGCGTGCTGCACGTTGATGCGTGGGACGGCCAAATTTGAGGAGCGCGCATGCGCGCGAAGCACGTTGACGCGTGGATGCTCCCTGCCCGCGCCAAGGGCAGGGCAGGAATGGTTTGGTGCGCCAGGAAGCAGAGTTGGTGCGCCAAGGTCTTGTGTGTGATGCGCCAATTTCAAATGCTGCCCTACCCGCGCCAAGGGCAGGGCAAGGTTCCCAATCTCATGGCCCGTGTTCGAATCTGGTGGCTTGCAAACACGCTACTTTTTCTTTTGATTTCTTGGCACGCTATTTGGTCTCAAGGCTTGGCTTCCTCATGGTTCTTGGTTCGAACCTTGTGGCTTGCATGGGAGCTATTTTTCCTTGGATTTCTTTCTCATGGAGCCCGATCCTGCTCTCCACAAGGGCAGGGCAGAGTTTGCTTCTCTTGGCTCCAAGGCACCATTTTGTGCTCTGCCCTTAGAGTGGGCAGGGCAGGGTTGCCTTTGCTTGCTTGGTCACTTGATGCTGCCCTCCTAGAGGGCATTCTGCCCTTGAGGAGGGCAAGGTTGCTTCCCCATTATAATGCGGCAGGCCTCCTCTTGATTCGGCCACGCTTTTCTTTCTTTGGCTACACTTTTTATGCCACGCTTTCCATTTTCTTTTCTTTTCTTCACCTAAAATAAACCAAACAACCACTCAAAGCATCACTAAATTCAAGAGGCTTATAAATCAATTAAAATGCAATTAAAGTTAGCTTAAACCTCATGATTTATCATTAATTTCATGGTGGTTGCTTGATTTAGAGAAGTTGTGCATTTTCACTCCAAATCACTAACTTAGGATGCAAGAAAGTGCATAAATGCTAACAAAACAAGTGAAATTAGCTTGAAAAATGGGTATATGATGACTTGTCATCACAACACCAAACTTAAACCTTGCTTGTCCCCAAGCAAGCATCAAAACTAAGAGTAAATGATATGAAATAAGAAAAGAACATAAATCCTTATTATGCAGATAGCAGAACTTCAATTCATGGGGCATTTATGCAGACAATGACACTCATTTATTGTTGCTGCTGCATAATACACATTTTGCATCCAAGGTTTGCTAAACTTGCTGTTATAAGACTCTCCTTTTGATCACTCCCTTGGTAACTTTTCTTGGTTTACAATGCTTTAACAAGCTTTTTATTTCTTTAAGAGGTTTGGTGTTAAATGTTGCAGCTTAGCCTTTGGCTTCATTTTCTTTTATTTTGCTCAACATCTTTCCACCACAGACACTTAGCTCACTAATTCTTCCTAGGATCATTGATGCCCAGCATCTCTTTGGATCACTAAGTGCTTTGTATCTAAGTTGCTCTTTATTGTGGATTTTCAATTGGCCATCCCAAATCAGTTGATCTAAGTGACCAGGTTTCAAAATACCCCTTAGAATTTACTCATCCAAGCAGATCTCAGTACAAGAACACCACAGGCATTTGTCCTAGGGTCCAAACCATTGGTGTCCAACCTTTATTCTTTGTTTTTCTTGCCATTTTGGCTTTTTCTTTCTTCCTTTTCTTTCTGTTTTTGTTACCAAGGGTGCTTCATTATTGATAAAGGTCTATGTAACAGCAAGCTAACTTATAATTGAATGAGAATGATATCATGCAACATTTATTTCATGAGTTATACATTTAATCAAACACATGTGCCACCACCAACTTCCATTCATACTCATGCAACATTGGATTTTTCTCTTTTCAATTCAAACCAAACTCTTTTATTTAAGCATATGGGAAACAAAGCAATATTTAAATTTGAGTGATGGCTACAAGCATTATGCAGACTTATCATTTTCACAAACAATTTCACTTGCAACTAGATGAACACTTTAGCAAGGCATATAATGGTTTCCAAATTCAAAATATCACACAGCAGCAAGAGTTAAGTTCAGATACAACCTTTGTAGTTGCAGCCTTTTGATTTTTCTTTCTGCTATGATCCCTTTGAGTCAAAATGCATAGTGTCTTCAATTATTGATTCATGTCCTGCATAATCCTCAAAGTTGCTTGCTTCTCAAGCCCTTGATCATATGGTTAGTAAGCATAACTGAGTGTGGTTTCAGGATTTGTTTGGTGTGTGAACACCAAACTTAATTGTTTTGCCACTGTCTCAGATGTACAAAGTTAACCATATTGGAAACCATGTATCCTTGCTAAAGGTTAATGGAATTAAAGCTAGAAAACAATTTAACAGTTGAGTAATGTGGTTGATTGCTTGGAGTTAGAATCATGCAAGAGGTGAGAATGTATTAAATGATATTTTTGGTGGAACACCAAACTTAGAAGTTTTCATTCTTCCTCAAATTGTTTTGGTGTGCAACACCAAACTTAGCTCCTTGCAATCCATACCAATTACTCAACATTTTTATTGAAAAGTTATGAAAAGAAACTACCTCAGGTTGGGTTGCCTCCCAACAAGCGCTCTTTTATTGTCATTAGCTTGACATTGACCTCCCTTTAGGGTGGTTGAAATTGGTGGTGTCTCAACTTGTCACCCCTCACTGTCAGCTTTCTCTGAGTGCCTTGATGTTCAATCTCCACATGCTCAAAAGAAAGAATCTGGTTGACAGTGTAATAATCTTCTGCTCCCTGCTGTTGGTATATTAACTGCACCTTATCACCCTTAGAAAATCCTTCAGTTGGGATTTTCTTGTTCTTCCACCCTTTGTGAGCCTTTTTCTTATTCTTCACCTTTTTCTTGCTTGTTGATCTTCCCTTCTTGGCAGTTACTTGAGTTGTGATGCCTTCCTTTCTGCTAATCACCCCTGCTTCCTTGTGAATCCCCTTTTCTTCTTGTGTCTGTTTGTTTATCTGTTCCACTTCCTTTTCAGTTGATTGCTTTGGGGGGAGATCATCACTCATTTTGTTTTTTTCTTCATCCTTTTGTAATTCTGGGAAAACTTTCAGGATGATGCTCTCCTCATGCATCCTAAGAGTTAATTCTCCTTGCTCTATGTCCACAATGGCTCTAGCAGTGGCCAAAAATGGTCGACCGAGTATTATGGAGTCATTTCCATTTTTTGAAGAATCCAGAATCACAAAATCTGCCGGATAAATGAATTTGTCAACCTTAACTAAAAGGTTCTCAATCAACCCCTTAGGATGGACTATTGATTGATCCACCAATTCCAAAGTCATCTCTGTTGGTTTCACCTCCTTTATGCCAAGTTTTTTTACTAGAGAATATGGGATTAGATTTATGCTTGCTCCTAGATCGCACATCCCTTTGTTAATGAACAGGTTTCCGATAGTGCATGGCAAGAAGAAACCTCCAGGGTCCTCAAGCTTGGGAGGGAGTCCCTTTCTAATGAGTGCACTGCATTCCTCACTAAGCATCACTGTTTCCTTCTCATTCCAATCCCTTTTCTTGTTAATGAGCTCCTTTAGAAACTTAGCATACAGGGGCATTTGCTCCAAAGCCTCTGCCAAAGGTATGTTGATTTCCAGCTTCTTGAAAGTCTCAAGAAATTTGTGGAAGTGCTGATCCTTTGTTTCCTTGTGAAATCTTTGTGGGTACGGCAGTGGTGGTGTTGAGCTCTTCACCACTTGATGCTGTTTTGGACTTGGTTCTTCCAAGATATTCTTTCCTTTCTTCAAATTCTGTGGCTTGTTATCTTCTTCTGTGAGTTTTTCTGGAGCATTCTTGCTTATCTTATCCTTGTTGATGGCTTCAGTGTTATCTTCCATGAGCTCTTTGGTTGCTCCTTGGTTGCTGTCTGTTAACACCCTTCCACTTCTTAGTTGCACCACCTTGCATTCTTCCTTTGGGTTGGGAATGGTATCACTAGGTAGTGAACTTGATGGTTTCTCAACAGAGATCTTCTTAGAGATTTGGCCAATTTGCCTCTCTAAGTTCTTCATGGTAGCTTCTTGATTTTTGTTTGTCAATTCTTGGCTCTTCATTAGTTTCTCCAGGAGTACTTCTAGATTGGTGATTCTCTGTGAATCTTGTGTGATGGGTTGGTTTTGGGGTGTTGATGGATGAAGGTAAGTGTTTTGGTTAGTTGGGTGGTTATTGGGTGGGTATTGGTTAGAATTTGGGTAGTTGTTTTGTGGTTTTCTGTATGAATTTTGGTTAGTAGTTGGCTGGGGGTTGTGGTTTGTGTTTTTCCAATTGTTTTGGCCTGTGTTCCTTTGCCATGGTTGTTGGTTTTGATTATGGTTGTCTCCCCATCTGAGGTTTGGATGATTCTTCCAAGATGGATTGTAAGTCTCTCCATAAACTTCATTTGTTCCCTGATTCTGGTTGTGCAAGTATTGAACCTGCTCTTGTTGTTGCTCCTCTTGAGTTTTTTCATTTTGTACCCAAGTGTTTGGAGGTTGGCTTGTGGTGCTCACTGCTGCCACTTGCAAGCCATCAATTCTCTTAGCCATTTGCTCAAATTGTTGTTGAATCTGTTGTTGCATCATCTTGTTTTGAGCTAAGATTGAATCAACTCCTTCCAACTCCATGACTCCTCTTCTCTGTGATGGTTGGCGTTGTCTTTGATGAGCAAAGAAATATTGGTTGTTGGCCACCATATCAATGAGGTTTCGAGCTTCCTCTGTGGTTTTCATGAGTTGTAGAGAGCCTCCAGCAGAGTGATCAAGAGCCTCCTGAGCTTTAAGAGTGAGGCCTTCATAGAAGTTTTGTAGCTTGTCCCACTCAGTGAACATCTCTGGTGGACACTTCCTCAATAGAGCCTTGTATCTCTCCCATGCTTCATATAAGCTCTCGGCCTCCAATTGAGTGAAGGTTTGAACCTCTGTCTTCAACCTTAGGACTCTTTGAGGTGGATAGAATTTAGCAAGGAACTTGCTCACCAAGTCATCCCAAGTGTTGATGCTTTCTTTTGGAAAAGTCTCTAGCCATTGAGTGGCTTTATCTCTAAGAGAGAATGGGAAGAGTAGCAACTTGTAGCTATCAGGGGGTACACCATTTGTCTTCACTGTATCACAGATTCTCAAAAGGTGGACAAATGTTGGTTTGGATCCTCCAAAGGTCCTCCTCTGAAGGAACAATTGTTTTGCACCAGAGTTATGAGTTGTGGCTTGAGTTCAAAGTTGTTTGCATTGACATTGGGAGGAAGAATGCTACTCCCACAATGCCTAGCATTTGCAAATGTGTATGAAGCCAAGACTCTTCTCTGTTGGTCATTGTTGGCTCCTCCTCCTGGTTGACTAGTATCTCCTTCCATATCTTGGAATTCCTCCTCAGATTCTTCTTCTTCTCCAACAATATTCTTCCCTCTTTCTGCTCTTCTTATTCTCCGAAGAGTCCTTGGATCAATTTCAGAAATGATAGGAGAGGATCTCCCTATACCTGACATACAAACACACAGCAACAAACGCACAAACCCAGAGAGTTAACAAAACTTCAATCTATTGCTAGAATGAGGTTTTGGTTGGTTAGTTTATGCAAAAACTCCAACAGTTAATGTGTTAGTAAGAGTTAGAGTAACAGAAAAGAAAAATGCTTAATCTAGACCTCCACTTCACTTAATCATTGTCAATCTATTTCAATCCCCGGCAACGGCGCCAAAAACTTGATGGTGTTTTTGTGGAAAACGAATTTTCCAAACACATAGATCTAACCGGCAAGTGTACCGGGTCGCATCAAGTAATAATAACTCACATGAGTGAGGTCGATCCCACAGGGATTGAAGGATTGAGCAATTTTAGTTTAGTGGGTGGTTTAGTCAAGCGAATCAAGTTTTGGTTGAGTGATTTGTGTTTATCAGAAATTAAATGACAGTAAATGTAAAGGGGGAAGGGAGAAATGCAGTAAAATAAAGAACAGAAGAGTAAAAGTGCAGAAACTTAAAGAGCAAGAAAGTAAATGACTGAAACTTAAAGTGCAAGAAACTTAAATTGCAGTAACTTAAATGGCAAGAAAGATAAATTGCTGAATGTAAAGGGGAATTGAGGAATGGGATTGCAGGATCTAAACAAGAAGAAGTAAATTGTAGTAAAGAAGGTAGCAGAAATGAATTGGATGCAAACAGGAAATTTAAACAGCAAGGAAATTAAAGTGCAGTAAAGGTTCACAGAGGAACCAAACGTGATCTCAGGATCCCAAGGGCTTAGGTAGCAGAGCCTAAAACCCAATTTCCTTCCCAGATCTGAAGTTACTAAACAATTGACAGAAAATTAAAGATGAAGCAGTAGAAGAACAGAATTTGGATTGAATTATGCAGAAAATATAATGCAAAGAGTTTGAATGGGAATTGGGACAGAATTTCCCCAATTTCACACACCCAATACTCAGAAAACAGAAGAGGAGAATTGCCCAAGGGAATTGAGGAAGGAGATCAAGCAATTCTCCTTTGATCCTCTTGGTGCTCGGACAAATCTCTCAAGAAAGCTCAAAAGAAGTTCAAAAATTCAGAATGAAAGCCAAAATTGCAAAGCTCAAAAGTAAAGGTAGCTAAAAAGTCCTAATTACATCAAACTAAGTCCTATTTATACACTTTCTATTCTTGGATGATGGGATTTGGATGGGCTTTTGGATTGGTGAAGAAATGAATTCAAATCAATTTTTAATTTGAATTTTGGCCCAAAAACCACTCCCAGGAGGCTGCCCTGCCGTTGTGGAGGGCAGGGCAGAAAATTGATGCTTGGTGCTTGGAGTTGGTGCGGCCATGTGCGATTCTGGTGCGAGTTGGTGCGTGTCTGGCATGAGCTTGGTGCGCCAGAGGCTGCCCTGCCCGCGCCAAGGGCAGGGCGGGAAAGCTGCTGCGCCAGAACGTGATGCGTGCTTGCGCTTGGTGCTGCCAGAATTGAGAAGCGCGCGTGCGCGTGCTGCACGTTGATGCGTGGGACGGCCAGATTTGAGGAGCGCGCGTGCGCGCGAAGCACGTTGACGCGTGGATGCTCCCTGCCCGCGCCAAGGGCAGGGCAGGAATGGTTTGGTGCGCCAGGAAGCAGAGTTGGTGCGCCAAGGTCTTGTGTGTGATGCGCCAATTTCAAATGCTGCCCTGCCCGCGCCAAGGGCAGGGCAAGGTTCCCAATCTCATGGCCCGTGTTCGAATCTGGTGGCTTGCAAACACGCTACTTTTTCTTTTGATTTCTTGGCACGCTATTTGGTCTCAAGGCTTGGCTTCCTCATGGTTCTTGGTTCGAACCTTGTGGCTTGCATGGGAGCTATTTTTCCTTGGATTTCTTTCTCATGGAGCCCGATCCTGCTCTCCACAAGGGCAGGGCAGAGTTTGCTTCTCTTGGCTCCAAGGCACCATTTTGTGCTCTGCCCTTAGAGTGGGCAGGGCAGGGTTGCCTTTGCTTGCTTGGTCACTTGATGCTGCCCTCCTAGAGGGCATTCTGCCCTTGTGGAGGGCAAGGTTGCTTCCCCATTATAATGCGGCACGCCTCCTCTTGATTCGGCCACGCTTTTCTTTCTTTGGCTACACTTTTTATGCCACGCTTTCCATTTTCTTTTCTTTTCTTCACCTAAAATAAACCAAACAACCACTCAAAGCATCACTAAATTCAAGAGGCTTATAAATCAATTAAAATGCAATTAAAGTTAGCTTAAACCTCATGATTTATCATTAATTTCATGGTGGTTGCTTGATTTAGAGAAGTTGTGCATTTTCACTCCAAATCACTAACTTAGGATGCAAGAAAGTGCATAAATGCTAACAAAACAAGTGAAATTAGCTTGAAAAATGGGTATATGATGACTTGTCATCAACTAGTCAGAAGAAAGGAGTTCTTGAGATTGACACTCTGAATGCTCTACTGGCTCAGAACAAGATATTGACTCAACAAGTCAATTTAATTTCTCAAAGTCTGTCTGGAATGCAAAATGCACCAAACAGTACTAAGGAAGCTTCATCTGAGGAAGAAGCCTATGATCCTGAGAACCCTTCAATGGAAGAGGTGAATTACCTAGGAGAACCCTATGGAAACACCTACAATTCTTCATGGAGAAATCACCCAAATTTCTCATGGAAGAATCAAGAGAGACCTCAACAAGGTTTCAATAACAATAATGGTGGAAGAAATAGGCTTGGCAATAACAAGCCTTTTCCATCATCTTCTCAGCAACAGACAGAGAATTCTAAGCAGAATACTTCTGACTTAGCAACAATGGTCTCTGATCTAATAAAGACCACTCAAAGTTTCATGAATGAAACAAGGTCCTCCATCAGAAATTTGGAAGGACAAGTGGGTCAGCTGAGCAAGAAAGTTACTGAACTCCCTCCTAGCACTCTCCCAAGTAATACAGAAGAAAATCCAAAAATAGAGTGCAAAGCCATTAACATGGCCGAATTCTGGGAGAAAGGAGAGGCAGTGAACGCCACTGAGGAAGACCTCAATGGGCGTGCACTGGCCTCCAGTGAGTTCCCCAATGAGGAACCATGGGAATCTGAGGCTCAAAATGAGACCATAGAGATTCCATTGGACTTACTTCTGCCATTCATGAGCTCTGATGAGTATTCTTCCTCTGAAGAGGATGAGTATGTCACTGAAGAGCAAGTTGCTAAATACCTTGGAGCAATCATGAAGCTAAATGACAAGTTATTTGGAAATGAGACTTGGGAGGATGAACCACCCTTGCTCACCAAAGAACTGGATGACTTGTCTAGGCAGAAATTGCCTCAAAAGAGGCAGGATCCTGGGAAGTTTTCTATACCTTGTACCATAGGCACCATGACCTTCAAGAAGGCCTTGTGTGACTTAGGGTCAAGTGTAAACCTCATGCCCCTCTCTGTAATGGAGAAATTAGGGATCTTTGAGGTGCAAGCTGCTAGAATCTCATTAGAGATGGCAAACAATTCAAGAAAACAAGCTCATGGACTTGTAGAGAATGTTTTGGTGAAGATTGAAGACCATTACATCTCTACTGATTTCATAGTCCTAGAGACTGGGAAGTGCATGGATGAATCCATCATCCTTGGCAGACCCTTCCTAGCCACAGCAAGGGCTGTGATTGATGTTGATAGAGGAGAGTTGATCATTCAAGTGAATGAAGAATCCTTGGTGTTTAAGGCCCAAGGACATCCCTCTATCATCATGGAGAAGAAGCATGAAGAGCTTCTCTCAAAACAGAGCCAAGTAGAGCCCCCACAGTCAAACTCTAAGTTTGGTGTTGGGAGGCCACAACCAAACTCTAAGTTTGGTGTTGAACCCCCACATTCAAACTCTAAGTTTGGTGTTGGGAGGTTCCAACACGGTTCTGAGCATCTCTGAGGCTCCATGAGAGTCCTCTGTCAAGCTAATGACATTAAAGAAGCGCTTGTTGGGAGGCAACCCAATGTTTTATAGTTAACTAGTTTCTTTTGTTATTTTATCTTTTTTGTAGGTTGATGATCATAAGAAGTCACAAAAACAATGAAAAAAGTAAAAACAGAATGAAAAACAGGAAGAAAAACAGCACACCCTGGAGGAGAAGAAGCTGGCGTTCAAACGCCAGTAATGCTAGCTGTTGGGTGTTTAACGCCCAGTCTGGCACCATTCTGGGCGTTTAACGCCAGAAAGGGGCACCAGACTGGCGTTAAACGCTAGAAAAGGGCAACAACCTGGCGTTAAACGCCAGGAATAGGCACCAGCCCGGCGTTTAACGCCAGAAATAACTCAAAACGTGATTTTGAGCAACATTTGGTGCAGGGATGACTTTTCCTTGACACCACAGGATCTGTGGACCCCACAGGACCCCACCATCACTCTCTCTCTTCTTCCCCCATTCACCAATCACCTCAATACCTCTTCCCCAAAAACCCTTCACCTATCAAATCCCATCTTTCTCTTCACCACTCACATCCATCCTTCATAAATCCCCACCAACCTCACCCTTCAAATTCAAACCACTTTCCTTCCCAAAACCCACCCATAATGGCCGAACCTTTACCCCCTTCTCTCCTATAATTACCCTTCTTCAACCCTTCATTTTCACACAACCCAAACACCCTTTCTTACCCTTCTTGGCCGAACACACCACCTTCCCCCTCTTCCTCATTTCTTCTTCTTCTACTCTCTTCTTTCTTCTTTTGCTCGAGGACAAGCAAACATTTTAAGTTTGGTGTGGTAAAAGCATTGCTTTTTCATAACCATTTATGGCATCCAAGGCCGGAGAAACCTCTAAAAAGAGGAAAGGGAAGGCAAAAGCTTCCACCTCCGAGTCATGGGAGATGGATAGATTCCTCTCAAGGGTGCATCAAGACCACTTCTATGAAGTTGTGGCCTTGAAGAAGGTGATCCCCGAAGTCCCCTTTTCACTCAAAAAGGGTGAATATCCGGAGATCCGCCATGAGATCCGAAGAAGAGGTTGGGAAGTACTTACCAACCCCATTCAACAAGTCGGAATCTTGATGGTTCAAGAGTTCTATGCCAATGCATGGATCACCAAGAACCATGATCAAAGTGTGAACCCGAATCCAAAGAATTATCTCACTATGGTTCGGGGGAAATACTTGGATTTTAGTCCGGAGAGTGTGAGGGTGGCGTTCAACTTGCCTATGATGCAAGGAGATGAGCATCCTTACACTAGAAGGGTCAACTTTGATCAAAGGTTGGACCAAGTCCTCACAACCATATGTGAAGAGGGCGCACAATGGAGGCAAGATTCAAGAGGAAAGCCGGTTCAATTGAGAAGGCATGACCTCAAGCCCGTGGCTAGAGGATGGTTAGAGTTCATACAACGCTCAATCATTCCCACTAGCAATCGGTCCGAAGTTACCATAGACCGGGCTATCATGATCCATAGCATCATGATCGGAGAAGAAGTGGAAGTTCATGAGGTTATAGCCCAAGAACTCTACAAGGTGGCGGACAAGACCTCCACTTTGGCAAGGTTAGCCTTTCCTCATCTCATCTGTCACCTCTGTTATTCAGTTGGAGTTGACATAGAGGGAGATACCCCCATTGATGAGGACAAGCCCATCACCAAGAAAAGGATGGAGTACACAAGAGACCCCTCTCATCAAGAGATCCCTGAGATACCTCAAGGGATGCACTTTCCTCCACAAAACTATTGGGAGCAACTGAACACCTCCCTAGGAGAATTGAGTTCCAACATGGGACAACTAAGGGTGGAGCATCAAGAACACTCCATTCTCCTCCATGAAATTAAAGAAGACCAAAGAATCATGAGGGAGGAGCAACAAAGACAAGGAAGAGACATTGAGGAGCTCAAACACTCCATAGGATCTTCAAGAGCAAGAAAGAGCCGCCATCACTAAGGTGGACCCGTTCCTTGATTTCCTTGTTCTTTATTCTTCTGTTTTTCGATTTTTATGCTTATGTTTATCCATGTTTGTGTCTTGTGATCATTAGTGTCTTAGTGTCTATGCCTTAAAGTTATGAATGTCCTATGAATCCATCACCTCTCTTAAATAAAAAACGTGCTTAAATGAAAAGGAAAGAGTTGCATGAATTCTGAATTTTATAATAGTTTAATTATTTTGATGTGGTGGCAACACTTTTGTTCTCTGAATGTATGCTTGAACAGTGCATATGTCTTTTGAATTTGTGGTTCATGAATGTTGGCTCTTGAAAGAATGATGAAAAAGGAGACATGTTACTGAGGATCTGAAAAATCAATAAAATGATTCTTGAAGCAAGAAAAAGCAGTGAATACAAAAAAAAGAGAGAAAGAAGCAAACGAAAAAAAAAATCGAAAAAAAAAAAGAAAAAGAAAGAATAAGAAAGAATAAGAGTTGTGATCCAAGGCAAATAAGAGTGTGCTTAAGAACCCTGGACACCTCTAATTGGGGACTCTAGCAAAGCTGAGTCACAATCTGAAAAGGTTCACCCAATTATGTGTCTGTGGCATGTATGTATCCGGTGGTAATACTGGAAGACAGAGTGCTTTGGGCCACGGCCAAGACTCAATAAGTAGCTGTGTTCAAGAATCATCATACTTAACTAGGAGAATCAATAACACTATCTGGATTCTGAGTTCCTAAAGAAGCCAATCATTCTGAGTTACAAAGGATAGAGTGAGATGCCAAAACTGTTCAGAGGCAAAAAGCTAAAAGCCCCGCTCATCTAATTAATACTGATCTTCATAGATGTTTTTGGGATTCATTGCATATTCTCTTCTTTTTATCTTATTTGATTTTCAGTTGCTTGGGGACAAGCAACAATTTAAGTTTGGTGTTGTGATGAGCGGATAATTTGTATGCTTTTTGGCATTGTTTTTAGTATGTTTTTGGTAGTTTTAGTTGAGTTATTAGTATATTTATATTAGTTTTTAGTTAAAATTCACTTTTCTGGACTTTACTATGAGTTTGTGTGTTTTTCTGTGATTTCAGGTATTTTCTGGCTGAAATTGAGGGATCTGAGCAAAAATCTGATCCAGAGACTCAAAAGGACTGCAGATGCTGTTGGATTCTGACCTCCCTGCACTCGAAGTGGATTTTCTGGAGCTACAGAAGCCCAATTGGCGCGCTCTCAACGGCGTTGGAAAGTAGACATCCTGGGCTTTCCAGAAATATATAATAGTCCATACTTTGCCCAAGATTTGATGGCCCAAACCGGCGTTCAAAGTCACCTCAAGAAATTCCAGCGTTAAACGCCGGAACTGGCACCTAATTGGGAGTTAAACGCCCAAACTGGCACTAAAGCTGGCGTTTAACTCCAAGGAGAGTCTCTACACGAAATTGCTTCATTGCTCAGCCCAAGCACACACCAAGTGGGCCCGGAAGTGGATTTTTATGTCATTTACTCATCTATGTACTAGTTTTTTATAAGTAGGACCTTTTACTATTGTATTAGAGAGCTTTAATCGAGACTTTTGGTAGCTATCTTTGTTTTGATGCTATCTTAGACCTTTGGGAGGCTGGCCATTCGGCCATGCCTAGGCCCTGTTCTTATGTATTTTCAACGGTGGAGTTTCTACACACCATAGATTAAGGTGTGGAGCTCTGCTGTACCTCGAGTATTAATGCAATTACTATTGTTCTTCCATTCAATTCTACTTGTTCTTTATCCAAGATATCACTTGTTCTTCAACATGATATAGGTGATGATTGACGCCCATCACCATTCTCACTCATGAACAAGGTGACTGACAACCATTCTTGTTCTACAAGCATCTGAGGCTTAGTGAATATCTCTTGGATTCCTGATTGCACGATGCATGGTTGATCGCCTGACAACCGAGTGCTCGCCTGACAAACGAGCCAACCATTCCGTGAGATCAGAGTCTTCGTGGTAAAGGCAGGACTTGATGGCAACATTCAAGAGAATCCGGAAGGTCTAACCTTGTCTGTGGTATTCTGAGTAGGATTCAATGACTGAATGACTGTGACGTGCTTTAAACCTGTAACCTACTGGGCGTTAGTGACAGACGCAAAAGAGTTATTCTATTCCGGTAGGGGAGGGAACCAAACCGGTGATTGGCAGCACTGTGACAGAGTGCGTGCATTAGCTTTCACTGCGCGGATGGGAGGTAGCTGCTGACAACAGTG
Source organism: Arachis stenosperma (assembly GCF_014773155.1). Classification (NCBI taxonomy): domain Eukaryota; kingdom Viridiplantae; phylum Streptophyta; class Magnoliopsida; order Fabales; family Fabaceae; genus Arachis; species Arachis stenosperma. Next base: position 34,694,462 of record NC_080378.1, read on the forward strand.
AAACCCTACACGAGCTTGCCATGGAAAGGAGTAAGAAAGGATTGGATGAAGACAGCAGGAAAGCAGAGAGACGGAAGGGAAGGCATCTTCATACACTTGTCTGAAGCTCTTACACCAATGATATACATAAGTATCACTATCCTTATCTTTATATTCTTTTCGTTCATCATCATATACATTTGAGTTTGCCTGACTAAGATTTACAAGATGACCATAGCTTGCTTCAATAGAATCTCCGTGGGATTGACCCTTACTCACGTAAGGTATTACTTGGACGACCCAGTGCACTTGCTGGTTAGTTGTGTGAAGTTGTAGTGATCACAATTTCGCGCACCACCGTGACAGGGTGCGTTGAACATTTTCACTGAGAGGACGGGATTGTAGCCACTGACAACGGTGATGCCCAACATACAGCTTGCCATGGAAAGGAGTAAGAAGGATTGGATGAAGACAGTAGGAAAGCAGAGAGACGGAAGGGACAAAGCATCTCCATTCGCTTATCTGAAGTTCTCACCAATGAATTTCATAAGTATCTCTATCTTTATCTTTATGTTTTATTCATATATCATCCATAACCATTTGAATCTGCCTGACTAAGATTTACAAGGTGACAATAGCTTGCTTCATACCAACAATCTCTGTGGGATCGACCCTTACTCGCGTAAGGTTTATTACTTGGACGACCCAGTGCACTTGCTGGTTAGTTGTGCGAAGTTGTGATAAAGAGTTGAGATTGCAATGAGCGTACCATGTTGATGGCGCCATTGATGATCACAATTTCGTGCACCAAGTTTTTGGCGCCGTTGCCGGGGAATTAAATGTCCTAAATATGGTTTCGCATTTGTTCCCTGCAATAACAGTGCCAAGTTTTGATCCGGCAACAGCACCAAGTTTTTGGCGCCGTTGTCGGGGATTGTTTCGAGTATGGACAACTGACGGTTCATCTTGTTGCTTAGATTAGGTATTTTTTCTTCAGAGTTCTTAAGAATGAATTCTAGTGTTTCAAGGTGATGTTCTTATCATCACCAAAGCTGATTGATCATCATCAATTTAGCTCTTGAATGCAATGTCCTGCTGAAGCTTGGCTAGCCATGTGTAATTTCTTTAGACTAAAGCTTTAGACTAACATTGCATGATTCCTGGAATTCTCATTAAGAATTTTGATATCTTTATTTTCTTTTTCCACTTAATTTTCGAAAAAATCCAAAAAAAAATTTACAAAATCATAAAAACCAAAAATATTGTATGTTTCTTGTTGAGTCTAGTGTCTCATGTTAAGTTTGGTGTCAATTGCATGTTTCTGTTCTTCTTGCATTCATTCATATATCTTAAGTGATCTTCAAGTTATTCTTGATGATTTTCTTGCTCTGATCTTTAAATTCTCTTGTCTTGAGTGTTTTGTTGTTTTTCATATGCATTCTCATTTTGTTAGTGTCAGTAGTATATGATGAGCGGATAATTTGTACCCTTTTTGGCATTGTTTTTAGTATGTTTTTAGTAGTTTCAGTTGAGTTTTTAGTATATTTTTATTAGTTTTTAGTTAAAATTTACTTTTCTGGACTTTACTATGAGTTTGTGTGTTTTTCTGTGATTTCAGGTATTTTCTGGCTGAAATTGAGGGACTTGAGCAAAAATCTGATCCAGAGACTGAAAAGGACTGCAGATGCTGTTGGATTCTGACCTCCCTGCACTCGAAGTGGATTTTCTGGAGCTACAGAAGCCCAATTGGCGCGCTCTTAACGGCGTTGGAAAGTAGACATCCTGGGCTTTCTAGCAATATATGATAGTCCATACTTTGCCCAAGATTTGATGGCCCAAACCGGTGTTCAAAGTCACCCTCAGAAATTCCAGCGTTAAACGCCGGAACTGGCACCTAAATGGGAGTTAAACGCCCAAACTGGCATAAAAGCTGGCGTTTAACTCCAAGAAGAGTCTCTACACGAAAATTCTTCATTGCTCAGCCCAAGCACACACCAAGTGGGCCCGGAAGTGGATTTTTATGTCATTTACTCATCTCTGTACACCCTAGGCTACTAGTTTTCTATAAGTAGGACCTTTTACTATTGTATCTGGGAGCTTTTGATCATGTTTTATGATTGAACTCACTTTGGGAGGCTGGCCATTCGGCCATGCCTAGACCTTGTTCTTATGTATTTTCAACGGTGGAGTTTCTACACACCATAGATTAAGGTGTGGAGCTCTGCTGTACCTCGAGTATTAATGCGATTACTATTGTTCTTCTATTCAATTCCGCTTGTTCTTTGTCCAAGATATCACTTGTTCTTCAACTTGATGAATGTGATGATCCGTGACACTCATCATCATTCTCACTTATGAACAAGGTGACTGACAACCACTTTTGTTCTACAAGCAACCAAGGCTCTAGTGAATATCTCTTGGATTCCTGATACACGATGCATGGTTGATCGCCTGACAACCGAGTGCTCGCCTGACAAACGAGCCAGCCATTCCGTGAGATCAGAGTCTTTGTGGTATAGGCGAGAACTGATGGCGGAATTCAAGAGAATCCGGAAGGTCTAACCTTGTCTGTGGTATTCTGAGTAGGATTCAATGATTGAATGACTGTGACGTGCTTCAAACTCCTAGCAGGCGGGGCGTTAGTGACAGACGCAAAAGAATCACTGGATTCTATTCCGGCCTGACCGAGAACCGACAGCTGATTAGCCATATGCTGTGACAGAGCATAGGAACATTTTCACTGAGAGGATGGGAGGTAGCCACTGACAACAGTGAAACCCTACATAAGCTTGCCATGGAAAGGAGTAAGAAGGATTGGATGAAGACAGTAGGAAAGCAGAGAGACGGAAGGGAAGGCATCTTCATACGCTTATCTGAAGTTCCTACCAATGAATTACATAAGTGCCTCTATCTTTATCTTTATGCTTTATTCGTATACCACTATACCCATTTGAGTCTGCCTGACTGAGATTTACAAGGTGACCATAGCTTGCTTCATACCAACAATCTCCGTGGGATCGACCCTTACTCGCGTAAGGTATTACTTGGACGACCCAGTGCACTTGCTGGTTAGTTGTGCAAAGTTGTGTAGTGATCACAATTTCGCACACCAAGTTTTTGGCGCCGTTGCCGGGGATTGTTTTGTGTATGGACAACTGACGGTGCATCTTGTTGCTTAGATTAGGTATTTTTCTTCAGAGTTCTTAAGAATGAATTCTAGTGTTTCAAGGTGATGTTCTTATCATCACCAAAGCTGATTGATTATCATCAATTTAGCTCTTGAATGCAATGTCCTGCTGAAGCTTGGCTAGCTATGTCTAATTCCTTTAGACTAAAGCTTTAGACTAACATTGCATGATTCCTGGAATTCTCATTAAGAATTTTGATACCTTTGTTTTTCTTTTCCATATAATTTTCGAAAAAATCCAAAAAAATTTATAAAATCATAAAAACCAAAAATATTTTATGTTTCTTGTTTGAGTCTAGAGTCTCATTTTAAGTTTGGTGTCAATTGCATGCATTCATTCATGCGTCTTAAGGATCTTCAAGATGTTATTGATGATTTCTTACTCTAATCTTTAAATTCTCTTGACTTGAGTGTTTTGTGTGTCTCATATGCATTCTCATTAGTGTCAGTAGTGTACAAACTGCTAAGTTTGGTGTCTTGCATGCATTGTTATTTGATTTTAGTTGCATTTTGATTATTAAAAAATCCAAAAATATTTTTAATTTGTGTCTTCTCAAGTCAATAATACAGAGAATTGAAGATTCAGAACATACAGCAGAGGAATTGCACAGAAAAAGCTGGGCGTTCAAAACGCCCAGTGAAGAAGGACAGACTGGCGTTTAAACGCCAGCCAGGGTACCTGGTTGGGCGTTTAACGCCCAAAAGGGTATAGTTTTGGGCGTTAAACGCCAGAATGTGCACCATTCTGGGCGTTTAACGCCAGGATGGCACAAGGGGGAGGATTTTGTTTTCAAATCAATTTTTTTTCAAGTTTTCAAAGTTTTTCAAAATCAAATCTTTTTCAAATCATATCTTTTCAATCAAATGTTTTCAAAATCAATTTCTTTCCTTTTTCAAAGATACTTGCTATCAATTAATGATTTGATTCAACATTTCAAGTATGTTGCCTTTTTTGTTGAGAAAGGTTTAATGTTTGAATCATATCTTTTCTTGTTAGGCAAGTCATTAATTTTTAAAATAAAATCTTTTTTAAAATTGTTTTCAAATCATATCTTTTCAATCACATTTTTTTTAAAACCAATCATATCTTCTTAACCTCATCTTTTTCAAAATAATTTTCAATCAAATCTTTTTTGATTTCTAATTTCAATTTTTTTTCAAAAAAAAAAACAAAAAAAAACACTTGATTTCTTTTCCACTTTCATTTTCGAAAATCAAGTAGTGTTTTTCAAAAATATTTTCAAAATCCTTTACTTAATTTTCGAAAATTACTTCCCTTCTTCTCACATCCTTCTATTTATGGACTAACACTATTCCTTAATGCAAAATTCGAACTCCATCTTTTTTGATAAGTTCGAATTTTCTACTTCCGTCTTCTACTTTTCTTTTCCTTTGACACCTCAAGGAATTTCTATACTGTGGCATAGAGGATTCCATATTTTCTTGTTCTCTTCTCTTTCATATGAGCAGGAGCAGAGACAAAGGCATTCTTGTTGAAGCTGACCCTGAACCTGAAAGGACCTTGAAGCGAAAGCTAAGAGAAGCTAAGGCACAATTTTCTATAGAGGACCTAACAGAAATCTTCAAAGAAGAAGAAGACATGGCAGCCGAAAACAACAACAATGCAAACAATGCAAGGAAGGTGCTGGGTGACTTTACTGCACCTACTCCCGACTTCTATGGGAGAAGCATCTCTATCCCTGCCATTGGAGCAAACAATTTTGAGCTTAAGCCTCAATTAGTTTCTCTAATGCAACAGAATTGCAAGTTTCATGGACTTCCATTGGAAGATCCTCATCAGTGGACTTCCATTGGAAGATCCTCATCAGTTCTTAGCTGAATTCTTGCAAATCTGTGACACTGTCAAGACTAATGGGGTAAACCCTGAGGTCTACAGACTTATGCTATTCCCTTTTGCTGTAAGAGACAGAGCTAGGACATGGTTGCACTCTCAACCTAAAGAAAGCCTGGACTCTTGGGAAAAGCTAGTCAATGCCTTCTTGGCAAAGTTCTTTCCACCTCAAAAATTGAGTAAGCTTAGAGTGGAAGTCCAAACCTTCAGACAGAAGGATGGAGAATCCCTCTATGAAGCTTGGGAAAGATACAAACAATTGATCAGAAAATGTCCTTCTGACATGCTTTCTGAATGGAGCATCATAGGTATTTTCTATGATGGTTTCTCTGAACTATCCAAGATGTCTTTGGATAGCTCTGCTGGAAGATCTCTTCATTTGAAGAAGACGCCTACAGAAGCTCAAGAGCTGATTGAAATGGTTGCAAATAACCAATTCATGTACACTTTTGAAAGGAATCCTGTGAACAATGGGACTAATCAGAAGAAAGGAGTTCTTGAGATTGATGCTCTGAATGCCATTCTGGCTCAGAACAAGATATTGACTCAACAAGTCAATTTGATCTCTCAAAGTCTGTCTGGAATGCAAAATGCACCAAGCAGTACTAAGGATGCTCATCTGAAGAAGAAGCATATGATCCTGAGAACCCTTCAAAGGAAGGGTGAATTACTAGGAGAACCCTATGGAAACACCTATAATTCTTCATGGAGAAATCATCCAAATTTCTCATGGAAGAATCAAGAGAGACCTCAACAAGGTTTCAACAACAATAATGGTGGAAGAAACAGGTTTAGCAATGGCAAGCCTTTTCCATCATCTCTCAGCAACAGACAGAGAATTCTAAGCAGAACCCCTCTGACTTAGCAACTATGGTCTCTGATCTAATCAAAACCACTCAAAGTTTCATGACTGAACAAGGTCCTCCATAGGAATTTGGAGGCACAAGTGGGACAGCTGAGCAGAAAATTACTGAACTCCCTCCTAGTACTCTCCCAAGCACACAGAAGAAAATCCAAAAGGAGAGTGCAAGGCCATCAACATGGCCGAATTTGGAGAGGAAGGAGAGGCAGTGAACGCCACTGAGGAAGACCTCAATGGGCGTGCACTGACCTCCACTGAGTTCCCCAATGAGGAACCATGGGAATCTGAGGCTCAAAATGAGACCATAGAGATTCCATTGGATTTACTTCTGCCTTTCATGAGCTCTGATGAGATTCTTCCTCTGAAGAGGATAAGTATGTCACTGAAGAGCAAGTTGCTAAATACCTTGGAGCAATCATGAAGCTAAATGACAAGTTATTTGGAAATGAGACTTGGGAGAATGAACCTCCTTTGCTCACCAAAGAATTGGATGACTTGTCTAGGCAGGAATTACCTCAAAAGAGACAATCCTGGGAAGTTTTCAATACCTTGTACCATAGGCACCATGACCTTCAAGAAGCTCTGTGTGACTTAGGGTCAGTGTAAACCTCATGCCTCTCTCTGTAATGGAGAAGCTAGGATCTTTGAGGTACAAGCTGCAAGAATCTCATTAGAGATGGCAGACAACTCAAGAAAACAAGCTCATGGACTTGTAGAAGATGTTTTGGTGAAAATTGAAAACCATTACATCCCTGCTGATTTCATAGTCCTAGAGACTGGGAAGTGCATGGATGAAACCATCATCCTTGGCAGACCCTTCCTAGCCACAGCAAAGGCTGTGATTGATGTTGATAGAGGCGAACTGATCATTCAAGTGAATGAAGAATCCTTTGTGTTTTAAGGCTCAAGGATACCCTCTATCACCATGGAGAGGAAGCATGAAGAGCTTCTCTCAAATCAGAGTCAAACAGAGCCCCCACAGTCAAACTCTAAGTTTGGTGTTGGGAGGCCACAACCAAACCTAAGTTTGGTGTTGAACCCCCACATTCAAACTCTAAGTTTGGTGTTGGGAGGTTCCAACATTGCTCTGAGAAAATGTGAGGCTCCATGAGAGCCCTCTGTCAAGCTACTGACATTAAAGAAGCGCTTGTTGGGAGGCAACCCATGTTATATTTTGACTATTTTCTTTGTTATTTTTTTTTTTTGTAGGTTGATGATCATGAGAAGACACAAAATCAATTGAAAAAGCAAAAACAGAATGAAAAACAGGAAGAAAAATAGCACACCCTGGAGGAGGAACCCACTGGCGTTTAAACGCCAGTGAGACTAGCAGTTGGGCGTTTAACGCCCAGTCTGGCACCATTCTGGGCGTTTAACGCCAGAAAGGGGCACCAGACTGGCGTTAAACGCCAGAAAAGGGCAAGAACCTGGCGTTAAATGCCAGGAATGGGCACCAGCCCGGCGTTTAACGCCAGAAATGGCTGAAAACGTGATTTTGAATGCCATTTGGTGCAGGGATGACTTTTCCTTGACACCACAGGATCTGTGGACCCCACAGGATCCCCACCAACCCCACCACTCTCTCTCTTCTTCACCCATTCACCAATCAACTCAATACCTCTTCCCCAAAAACCCTTCACCTATCAAATCCCTTCTTTCTCTTCACCACTCACATCCATCCTTCATAAACCCCACCTACCTCACCATTCAAATTCAAACCACTTTCCCACCCAAACCCACCCTCACTTGACCGAACCTTACCCACCCTCTCTCCTATATATACCCTTCTTCACCCCTTCATTTTCACACAACCTAAACACCACTTCTCCCCCTCTTTGGCCGAACACAAAAGCCATTTTCTTCTTCCTTATTTCTTCTTCTTCTACTCTCTTCTTTCTTCTTTTGCTCGAGGACGAGCAAACCTTTTAAGTTTGGTGTGGTAAAAGCGTTGCTTTTTCGTTTTTCCATAACCATTATGGCATCCAAGGCCGGAGAAACCTCTAGAAAGAGGAAAGGGAAGGCAAAAGCTTCCACCTCCGAGTCATGGGAGATGGAAAGATTCATCTCAAGGGTGCATCAAGACAACTTCTATGAAGTTGTGGCCTTGAAGAAGGTGATCCCCGAGGTCCCTTTTTCACTCAAAAAAGGTGAATATCCGGAGATCCGACATGAGATCCGAAGAAGAGGTTGGGAAATTCTTACCAACCCCATTCAACAAGTCGAATCTTAATGGTTCAAGAGTTCTATGCCAATGCATGGATCACCAAGAACCATGATCAAAGTGTGAACCCGGATCCAAAGAATTATCTTACTATGGTTTGGGGGAAATACTTGGATTTTAGTCCGGAAAGTGTAAGGTTGGCATTCAATTTGCCCATGATGCAAGGAGATGAACACCCTTACACTAGAAGGGTCAACTTTGATCAAAGGTTGGACCAAGTCCTCACAGTCATATGTGAAGAGGGCGCACAATGGAAGAGAGATTCAAGAGGCAAGCCGGTTCAATTGAGAAGGCATGACCTCAAACCCGTGGCAAGAGGATGGTTGGAGTTCATCCAACGCTCAATCATTCCCACTAGCAACCGGTCCGAAGTTACTATAGACCAGGCCATCATGATCCATAGCATCATGATTGGAGAAGAAGTGGAAGTTCATGAGGTTATAGCCTAAGAACTCTATAAGGTGGCGGATAAGTCCTCTACCTTAGCAAGGTTAGCCTTTCCTCATCTCATTTGTCACCTCTGTTATTCAGTTGGAGTTGACATAGAGGGAGACACCCCCATTGTTGAGGATAAGCCCATCACTAAGAAAAGGATGGAGCACACAAGAGACCCCACTCATCATGAGATCCCTGAGATGCCTCAAGGGATGCACTTTCCTCCACAAAACTATTGGGAGCAAATCAACACCTCCCTAGGAGAACTGAGTTCCAACATGGGACAACTAAGGGTGGAGCACCAAGAACACTCCATTCTCCTCCATGAAATTAGAAAAGATCAAAGAATCATGAGAGAGGAGCAACAAAGACAAGGAAGAGACATTGAGGAGCTCAAGCACTCCATAGGATCTTCAAGAGGAAGAAAGAGCCGCCATCACTAAGGTGGACCCGTTCTTTAATCTCCTTGTTCTTTATTTCCTTTTTTTTCGAAAATTGTGCTTTATGTTTGTCCATGTTTGTGTCTTATGATCATTAGTGTCTTAGTGTCTATGCCTTAAAGTTATGAATGTCCTATGAATCCATCACCTTTCTTAAATAAACAATGTTCTTAATTGAAAAAAGATAAGAATTGCATGAATTTTGAATTTTATAACAGTTTAATTATTTTGATGTGGTGGCAACACTTTTGTTTTCTGAATGTATGCTTAAACAGTGCATATGTCTTTTGAATTTGTGGTTCATGAATGTTGGCTCTTGAAAGAATGATGAAAAAA